>NC_092228.1:22225002-22325002 GCF_036320965.1 Panulirus ornatus
GCTTTTACTACCTCTTCTCTATTTACCAAATCATTTTCCCTAACCCTTTCACTTTGCATACCACCTCGACCAAAACACCCTATATCTGCCACTCTATCATCAAACACATTTAACAAACCTTCAAAATACTCACTCCATCTCCTTCTCACATCACCACTACTTGTTATCACCTCCCCATTAGCCCCCTTCACTGAAGTTCCCATTTGTTCCCTTGTCTTACGTACTTTATTTACCTCCTTCCAAAACATCTTTTTATACAAGCTCTTCACCATTTCCAGTTACAACACTGAACACCCCATGTACACCAATTATTCACTCAGCTGCCATATTACTCACCTTTGCATTGAAATCACCCATCACTATAACACGATCTCGTGCATCAAAACTACTAACACACTCACTCAGCTGCTTCCAAAACACTTGCCCCTCATGATCTTTCTTCTCTTGACCAGGTGCATATGCACCAATAATTACCCATCTCTCTCCATCAACTTTCAGTTTCACCCATATCAATCTAGAGTCTACTTTCTTACACTCTATCACATACTCCCACCATTCCTGTTTCAGGAGCAGTGCTACTCCTTCCCTTACTCTTGTCCTCTCGCTATCCCCTGACTTTACTCCCAAGACATTCCCAAACCACTCTTCCCCTTTAGTCTTAGGCTTTGTTTCACTCAGAGACAAAACATCCAAGACCCTTTCCTCAAACATACTACCTATCTCTCCCTTTTTCTCATTTGGGTATATTCACAGACATTTAGACACCCCAATCTGAGCCTTCGAGGGGGATGAGCGCTCAGCACGTGACTCCTTTTTCTGTTTCCTCTTTCAGAAAGTTAGTATTCAAGGAGGGGAGGGTATATATATATATATATATATATATATATATATATATATATATATATATATATATATATATATATATATATATATATATATATTATTCTATTCATTTATTTTGCTTTGCCGCAGTCTCCCACGTTAGCGAGGTAGCGCAAGGAAACAGACGAGAGAATGGCCCAAACCGCCCACATACACATGTATATACATACACGTCCATACACGCAAATATACATACCTATACATCTCAATGTATACATATATATATATATATATATACACACACACAGACATATACATATATACACATGTACATAATTCATACTGTCTGCCTTTATTTATTCCCATCGCCACCTCGCCACACATGGAATAACAACACCCTCCCCCCTCATGTGTGCGAGGTAGCGCTAGGAAAAGACAACAAAGGCAACATTCGTTCACACTCAGTCTCTAGCTGTCATGTAATAATGCACCGAAACCACAGCTCCCTTTCCACATCCAGGCTGAACAGAACTTTTCATTGTTTACCCCAGACGCTTCACATTCACATGTCCTGGTTCAATCCATTGACAGCACGTCGACCCCGGTATACCACATCGCTCCAATTCACTCTATTCCTTGCATGCCTTTCACCCTCCTGCATGTTCAGGCCCCGATCACTCAAAATCTTTTTCACTCTATCTTTCCACCCCCAATTTGGTCTCCCACTTCTCGTTCCCTCCACCTCTGGCACATATATCCTCTTGGTCAATCTTTCTTCATTCATTCTCTCCATGTGACCAAACCATTTCAAAACACCCTATTCTGCTCTCTCAACCACAATCTTTCTATTTCCACACATCTCTCTTACCCTTACATTACTTACTCGATCAGACCACCTCACACCACATATTGTCCTCAAACGTCTCATTTCCAGCACATCCACTCTCGTGCGCACAACTCTATCCATAGCCCACGCCTCGTAACCATACAACATTGTTGGAACTACTACTCCTTCAAACATACCCATTTTTCCTTTCCGAGATAACGTTCTCGACTTTCACACATTCTTCAACCCTCCCAGAATTCTCGCCACCTCCCCCACCTTATGATTCACTTCCGCTTCCATGGTTCCATCCGCTCCAGATCCGCTCCCAGATATCTAAAACACTTTACTTCCTCCAGTTTTTCTCGATTCAAACTTACCTCCCAATTGACTTGACCCTCAACCCTACTGTACCTAATAACCTTGCTCTTATTTACATTTACTCTTAACTTTCTTCTTTCACACACTTCAGCAAACTCAGTCACCAGCTTCTGCAGTTTCTCACATGAATCAGCCACCAGCGCTGAATCATCAGCGAACAACAACTGACTCACTTCCCAAGCTCTCTCATCCACAACAGACTGCATACTTGCCCCTCTTTCCAAAACTTTTGCATTCACCTCCCTAACAGCCCCATCCACAAACAAATTAAACAACCATGGAGACATCACACACCCCTGCCACAAACCTACATTCACTGATCATTATCTTTTGGAAGCGAAGGTGAAGGTTTTTAGGAGTTTTCAGAAAAGAAGAGAGAATGTTGGGGTGAAGAGAGTGGTGAGAGTAAGTGAGCTTGGGAAGGAGACTTGTGTGAGGAAGTACCAGGAGAGACTGAGTACAGAATGGAAAAAGCTGAGAAAAAAGCAGGTAAGGGGAGTGGTGGAGGAATGGGATGTATTTAGGGAATCAGTCACGGCTTTCGGAAAAGATGCTTGTGTCATGAGAAGCGTGGGAGGTGGGTTGATTAGAAAGGGTAGCGATTGGTGGGATGAAGAAGTAAGATTATTAGTGAAAGAGAAGAGAGAGGCATTTGGACGATTTTTGTAGGGAAAAAATGAAATGAGTGGGAGATGTATAAAAGAAAGAGGGAGGAGGTCAAGAGAAAGGTGCAAGAGGTGAAAAAGAGGGCAAATGAGAGTTCGGGTGAGTGAGTATCATTAAATTTTATGGAGAATGAAAAGGATGAAAAGGTGTTTTGGTCGAGGTGGTGTGGAAAGTGAGAGGGTTAGGGAAAATGATTTAGGTAAACAGAGAAGAGGTAGTAAAATCTTTGCGGAAGATGAAAGCTGGCAAGGCAGCAGGTTTGGATGGTATTGCAGTGGAATTTATTAAAAAAAGGGGTGACTGTATTGTTGACTGGTTGGTAAGGTTATTTATTGTATGTATGATACATGGTGAGGTGCCTGGGGATTGGCGGAATGCTTCCATAGTGCCATTGTACAAAAGCAAAGGCGTTAAGATTGAGTGCTCAGTTTACAGAGGTATAAGTTTGTTGAGTATTCCTGAGAAATTATATGTGAGAGTATTGATTGAGAGGGTGAAGGCATGTACAGAGCATCAGATTGGGGAAGAGCAGTGTGGTTTCAAAAGTGTTAGAGGATGTGTGGATCAGGTGTTTGCTTGAAGAATGTATGTGAGAAATACTTAGAAAAGCAAATGTAGCATTTATGGATCTGGAGAAGGCTTATGATAGAGTTGATTGAGATGCTCTGTGGAAGGTATTAAGAATATATGGTGTGGGAGGGAAGTTGTTAGAAGCAGTGAAAAGTTTTTATCGAGGATGTAAGGCATGTGTACGTGTAGGAAGAGAGGAAAGTGATTGGTTCTCAGTGAACGTAGTTTTGCGGCAGGGGTGTGTGATGTGTCCATGGTTGTTTAATCTTTTTATGGATGGGGTTGTTAGGGAGGTGAATGCAAGAGTTTTGGAAAGAGGGGCAAGTATGCAGTCTTGTTTTTCGCTGATGATACAACGCTGGTGGCTGATTCATGTGAGAAACTGCAGGAGCTGGTGACTGAGTTTGGTAAGGCTTGTGAAAAAAGAAAGTTGATTGTAAATGTAAATAAGAGCAAGGTTATTAGGTACAGTAGGGTTGAGGGTCAAGTCAATTGGGAGGTAAGTTTGAATGGAGAAAATCTGGAGGAAGTGAAATGTTTTAGATATCTGGGAGTGTATTTGGCACTGGATGGAATTATGGAAGCGGAAGTGAATCATACGGTGGGGGAGGGGGCGAAAGTTCCGGGAGCTTTGAAGAATGTGTGGAAGTCGAGAACATTATCTCGGAAATCAGAAATGGGTATGTTTGAAGGAATAGTGGTTCCAACAATGTTGTATGGTTGCGAGGCGTGGGCTTTGGATAGAGTTGTGCGCAGGAGTGTGGATATGCAGGAAATGAGATGTTTGAGGACAATATGTGGTGTGAGGCGGTTTGATCGAGTAAGTAGTAATAGGGTAAGTGAGATGTGTGGTAATAAAAAGAGTGTGGTTGAGAGAGCAGAAGATTGTGTTTTGAAATGGTTTGGTCACATGGAGAGAATGAGTGAGGAAAGATTGACCAAGAGGATATATGTGTCAGAGGTTGAGGGAATGAAGAGAAGTGGGAGACCAAATTGGAGGTGGAAAAATAGAGTGAAAAAGATTTTGAGTGATCGGGGTCTGAACAAGCAGGAGGGTGAAAGGCGCGCAACAAATAGAGTTAATTGGAAGGATGTGGTATACAGGGATCGAAGTGCTCTCAATGGATTGAACCAGGGCATGTGTAGCGTCTGGGTAAACCATGGAAAGTTCTGTGGGGCCTGGACGTGGAAAGGGATCTATGTTTTCGGTGCATTATTATATGACAGCTAGAGACTGAGTGTGAAGGAATGGGGCCTTTGTTGTGTCTTCCTAGCGCTACCTCGCACACATGAGGGGGGGAGGGGGATGTTAATCCATGTGTGGCGAGGTGGCGATGGAATGAATAAAGGCAGACAGTATGAATTATGTACATGTGTATATATGTATATGTCTGTGTGTGTATATATATGTATACGTTGAGATATATAGGTATGTAGATTCATGTGTGTGGACGTGTATGTATATACATGTATATGTGAGCGGGTTGGGCCATTCTTTCGTCTGTTTGCTTGCGGAATCTCGCTAACGCGGGAGACAGCGACAAAGCAAAATAAAAAAAATATATATATATATATATATATATATATATATATATATATATATATATATATATATATATATATATATATATAGAGAGAGAGAGAGAGAGAGAGAGAGAGAGCTTGGGAAGTGAGTCAGTTGTTGTTCGCTGATGATACAGCGCTGGTGGCTGATTCATGTGAGAAACTGCAGAAGCTGGTGACTGAGTTTTTTAAAGTGTGTGAAAGAAGAAGGTTAAGAGTAAATGTGAATAAGAGCAAGGTTATTAGGTACAGTAGGGTTGAGGGTCAAGTCAATTGGTGGTAAGATTGAATGGAGAAAAATTGGAGGAAGTAAAGTGTTTTAGATATCTGGGAGTGGATCTGGCAGCGGATGGAACCATGGAAGCGGAAGTGAATCATAGGGTGGGGGAGGGGGGAAAATCCTGGGAGCCTTGAAGAATGTGTGGATATCGAGAACATTATCTCGGAAAGCAAAAATGGGTATGTTTGAAGGAATAGTGGTTCCAACAGTGTTGTATGGTTGCGAGGCGTGGGCTGTGGATAGAGTTGTGCGCATGAGGGTGGATGTGCTGGAAATGAGATGTTTGAGGACAATATGTGGTGTGAGGTGGTTTGATCTAGTAAGTAATGTAAGGGTAAGAGAGATGTGTGGAAATAAAAAGAGCGTGGTTGAGAGAGCAGAAGAGGGTGTTTTGAAATGGTTTGGGCACATGGAGAGAATGAGTGAGGAAAGATTGACCAAGAGGATATATGTGTCGTAGGTGGAAGGAACGAGGAGAAGTGTGAGACCACATTGGAGGTGGAAAGATGGAGTGAAAAAGATTTTGAGTGATCGGGGCCTGAACATGCAGGAGGGTGAAAGGCGTGCAAGGAATAGAGTGAATTGGATCGATGTGGTATACCGGGGTCGACGTGCTCTCAATGGATTGAATCAGGGCATGTGAAGCGTCTGGGGTAAACCATGGAAAGTTCTTTGGGGCCAGGATGTGGAAAGGGAGCTGTGGTTTCGGGCATTATTGCATGACAGCTAGAGACTGAGTGTGAACGAATGGGGCCTTTGTTGTGTTTTCCTAGCGCTACCTCGCACACATGACGGGGAAGGGGATGTTATTCCATGTGTGGCGAGGTGGCGATGGGAATGAATAAATGCAGACAGAGTGAATTGTGTGCATGTGTATATATGTATGTCTGTGTGTGTGTATATATGTGTGTACATTGAGATGTATGGGCATGTATATTTGCGTGTTTGGAAGTGTATGTATATACATGTGTATGGGGGTGGGTTGGGCCATTTTTTTCATGTGTTTCCTTGTGCTCCCTCGCAAACGCGGGAGACAGCGACAAAGGAAAATAATAATAATAATAATGATAATAATAATAATATATATATATATATATATATATATATATATATATATATATATATATTTATATATATATATATATATATATATATATATATATATATATATATATATATATATATATATATATATATATATATATATATATATATATATATATATATATATATATATATATATATATATATATATATATATATATATTATTCATAGAATAGCCTTGAATGAGCGGTTCATATAACCGTGCAGTCTCAGAAAACATTTAGAAAGACCTTGAATATGACGAGATGCTACGAATAGAATGAGTGAAATACAAGAGATATGAAGGTGGGAGGGAAGGGCGAGTTGAACAGTATTGAGCAAGTTGTAGCTGTTGCTGTAAAACTGTTAGAACTTCTATGAGTCAATACTTAAAGTTTGGTGATAGAGTAAAGAAATTACGTCAACCCAGTTGACTCTCTTCACGGTTAGTTTGCTGATTTATCTGGGCTTTGACCTATGCTGTATTGCGTCATACATTGCATGAACGTTAAGATCTAATCAATATAATCGACAATGAAAATCTTCACACACTGCGTGAATGGCATTTAATCTTGTCATGGATTATATCCTCGATATACTCATACTAATCTATTCGTTTACAGTGGCTGAGAAGCCAAGGGCTGAAATAAAGGCCCTAATCAAATGTCATCCTGGATGAAAGGACTGAAATGAGAAAAGAAAATAGCAGGTAAATCTTAGTTCATGGTTCCCCTAGTGTTAGAAGAACCTGATTCTTGAAAGAAGAAAGGATAAGGGAAGAGGGAATGACAAGAGGAGCAAGAGAATTCCACAAGTCAAGTGTTCGAGAGAAATAGCTATCATAACGGTCAATTCTCAAGTAGCTGGCCTCCACTATGAAGCCGGTGGAAGAAGCAGCCAGACGCGTGATTCGGGTCATAGCCTAAAGGTGGGGACAGATATACTGACAATTGAAGAGAACATTGTCATACGTCGAAATTATCCTCTTCCAGATAGGATAGAGACGAAAACGAAATATAGTTCAAAAAGTCGTATATGCACACATAATATAAAAGATAGATTTTAGTAGATTAATCGATATATGTAGAAATAAAAAGAAGAAACTCGTGATAACTTGCATATTTAAGTCCTGGCTGTTGATTTCCTGATCTCAAATATGTCGACATGTAAACACCAAATGATGGTTTGCCAACAGAAGCTATATCTTAAGTTGATTCAATAATGCACTGCTCCATTTGTAAGTTTACATTCAAAAAACGTGACTTTTTTTAAACTTAAAGGGTCTTTTAAAGTCCATCACTTGACCTTCACATTGGTATTTTGTTTTATTTATGACTGACTTCTCTGAGGGGTATAAATATTTTTTTTTTTCAGTCTTTGCTGGGTTAGAATTTCACAACGTTTATAACTTCTTATCTCGATGAAATAAACAATCAAGTCTACAACACTGAGCGTTAAACTGTTTGCGAGAGAAAAGATTAAAGAAATGACAAAATATCTACAAGATGCTAAACCTTTTGACGAACATGATTCGAAATATTGATCAAACATATGTGCATATTTTTTCACAAGTTATAACGTGCTTATTGTCGATCATCACAGAGCAACTTAAGTGATCCAGTTATGTAGCGAAACACACAACAATACATGCCTGAACCTCGTCAAACGCCTCTTCAGATAATTCGTTAACGTTCAACACTGAATAAGAAATTTAACTTCGTTCATCATACGATGGAGCCCTATATCCTCAATTGCTTTCGCAAAACATATATGTGTGTACATATATGTGTGTATATATATATATATATATATATATATATATATATATATATATATATATATATATATATATATATATATATATATATTTATTTATTTATTTATCATTTATTTTATTTTGCTTTATCGCTGTCTCCCGCGTTAGCGAGGTAGCGCAAGGAATCAGACGAAAGAATTGCCCAACCCGTCCACATACACATGTATATACATACATGTCCACACACGCACAATATACATACCCATACATCTCAATGTACACATATATATACACACAGACATATACATATATACACATGTACATAATTCACACTGTCTGCCTTTATTTGTTCCCATCGCCACCTCGCCACACATGGAATAACATCCCCCTCCCAACTCATGTGTGCGAGGTAGCGCTAGGAAAAGACAACAAAGGCCCCATTCGTTCACACTCAGTCTCTAGCTGTCATGAAATAATGCCAGAAACCACAGCTCCCTTTCCACATCCAGGCCCCACACAACTTTCCATGGTTTACCCCAGACGCTTCACATGCCCTGATTCAATCCACTGATAGCACGTCGACCCCGGTATACCACATCAATTCAATTCACTCTATTCCTTGCACGCCTTTCACCCTCCTGCATGTTCAGGCCCCGATCACACAAAATCTTTTTCACTACATCTTTCCACCTCCAATTTGATCTCCCACTTCTCCTCGTTCCCTCCACCTCCGACCCATATATCCTCTTGGTCAATCTTTCCTCACTCATTTTCTTCATGTGACCAAACCATTTCAAAACACCCTCTTCTGCTCTCTCAACCACGCTCTTTTTATTTCCACACATCTCTCTTACCTTTACGTTACTTACTCGATCAAACCACCTCACACCACACATTGTCCTCAAACATCTCATTTCCAGCACATCCATCCTCCTGCGCACAACTCTATCCATAGCCCACGCCTCGCAACCATACAACATTGTTGGAACCACTATTCTTTCAAACATACCCATTTTTGCTTTCCGAGATAATGTTCTCGACTTCCACACATTCTTCAAGGCTCCCAGGATTTTCGCCCCCTCCCCCACCCTATGATCCACTTCCGCTTCCATGGTTCCATCCGCTGCCAGATCCACTCCCAGATATCTAAAACACTTCACTTCCTCCAGCTTTTCTCCATTCAAACTTACATCCCAATTGACTTGACCCTCAACCCTACTATACCTAATAACCTTGCTCTTATTCACATTTACTCTTAACTTTCTTCTTTCACACACTTTACCAAACTCAGTCATCAGCTTCTGCAGTTTCTCACATGAATCAGCCACCAGCGCTGTATCATCAGCGAACAACAACTGACTCACTTCCCAAGCTCTCTCATCCCCAACAGACTTCATACTTGCCCCTCTTTCCAAAACTCTTGCATTCACCTCCCTAACAACCCCATCCATAAACAAATTAAACAACCATGGAGACATCGCACACCCCTGCCGCAAACCTACATTCACTGAGAACCAATCACTTTCCTCTCTTCCTACACGTACACATGCCTTACATCCTCGATAAAAACTTTTCACTGCTTCTAACAACTTGCCTCCCACACCATATATTCTTAATACCTTCCACAGAGCATCTCTATCAACTTTATCATATGCCTTCTCCAGATCCATAAATGCTACATAAAAATCCATTTGCTTTTCTAAGTATTTCTCACATACATTCTTCAATTCGTCTCTTCGATGTATATCAACTGACTGTTATATTTCTCTCTTGTGTCTCCCCTGATGATGTGATTATTACACGAAAGTGCACTTGTCAAGTTTTCGTGTTTCATTTTCCCCGTGGACTCATAGGATTATCTTGATCACGGGCAAAATTGTGATCCTTTCCAACATATATATATATATATATATATATATATATATATACATATATATATATATATATATATATATATATATATATATATATATATATATATATATATATATATATATATATATATATATATATATATATGTGGAAATAAAAAGAGCGTGGTTGAGAGAGCAGAAGAGGGTGTTTTGAAATGGTTTGGGCACATGGAGAGAATGAGTGAGAAAAGATTGACCAAGAGGATATATGTGTCGGAGGTGGAGGGAACGAGGAGAAGAGGGAGACCAAATTGGAGGTGGAAAGATGTAGTGAAAAAGATTTTGTGTGATCGGGGCCTGAACATGCAGGAGGGTGAAAGGAGGGCAAGGAATAGAGTGAATTGGAGCGATGTGGTATACCGGGGTTGACGTGCTGTCAGTGGATTGAATCGGGGCATGTGAAGCGTCTGGGGTAAACCATGGAAAGCTGTGTAGGTATGTATATTTGCGTGTGTGGACGTATGTATATACATGTGTATGGGGGTGGGTTGGGCCATTTCTTTCGTCTGTTTCCTTGCGCTACCTCGCAAACGCGGGAGACAGCGACAATGCAAAAAAAAAAAAAAAAAAGAAATATATATATATATATATATATATATATATATATATATATATATATATATATATATATATATATATATATATATATATATATACATATATATATATATACATATATATATATATATATATATATGTATATATATATATATATATATATATATATATATATATATATATATATATATATATATATATATATATATATATATATATATATATATATATATATACACATACACACATATATTTATATATATATATATATATATATATATATATATATATATATATATATATATATATATATATATATATATATATATATATATATATATATATATATATATTTATATATATATGTATATTCATTTATTGATTTTGCTTTGTCGCTGTCTCCCGCGTTTGCGACGTAGCGCAAGGAAACAGACAGATGAAATGGCCCAACCCACCCCCATACGCATGTATATGCATACACGTCCACACACGCAAGTATACATACCTATACATCTCAATGTACACATATATATACACACACAGACACATACATATATACCCATGCACACAATTCACACTGTCTGCCTTTATTCATTCTCATCGCCACCTGGCCACACATGGAATACCATCCCATTCCCCCTCATGTGTGCGAGGTAGCGCTAGGAAAAGACAACAAAGGCCCCATTCGTTCACACTCAGTCTCTAGCTGTCATACAATAATGAACGAAACCACAGGTCCCTTTCCACATCCAGGCCCCACACAACTTTCCATGGTTTACCCCAGACGCTTCACATGCCCTGATTCAATCCACTGACAGCACGTCAACCCCGGTATACCACATCGATCAAATTCACTCTATTCCTCGCCCGCCTTTTACCCTCCTGCATGTTCAGGCCCCGATCACTCAAGATCTTTTTCACACCATCTTTCCACCTCCAATTTAGTCTACCACTTCTCATCGTTCCCTCCCCCTCTGACACATATATCCTCTTGGTCAATCTTTCCTCACTCATTCCCTCCATGTGCCTAAACCGTTTCAAAACACCCTCTTCTGCTCTCTCAACCACACTCTTTATTTCCACACATCTCTCTTACCCTTACCTTACTTACTCGATCAAACCACCTCACACCACACATTTTCCTCAAACATCTCATTTCCAGCGCATCCACCCTCCTGCGCACAACTCTATCCATAGCCCACGCCTCGCAACCATACAACATTGTTGGAACCACTATTCCTTCAAACATAGCCATTTTTGCTTTCCGAGATAATGTTCTCGACTTCCACACATTCTTCAAGGCTCCCAGGATTTTCGCCCCCTCCCCCACCCTATGATTCACTTCCGCTTCCATGGTTTTATCCGCTGCCAGATCCACTCCCAGATATCTAAAACACTTTACTTCCTCCAGTTTTTCTCCATTCAAACTTACATCCCAATTGACTTGACCCTCAACCCTACTGTACCTAATAACCTTGCTCTTATTCACATTTACTCTTAACTGTCTTCTTTCACACACTTTAGCAAACTCAGTCACCAGCTTCTGCAGTTTCTCACATGAATCAGCCACCAGCGCTGTGTCATCAGCGAACAACTACTGACTCGCTTCCCAAGCTCTCTCATCCAGAACCGACTTCATACTTGCCCCTCTTTCCAAAACTCTTGCATTCACCTCCCTAACAACCCCGTCCAGAGTTTATGTTTATATATATATATATATATATATATATATATATATATATATATATATATATATATATATATATATATATATATATATATATATATCTATATATAACGCGGGAGACAGCGACAAAGTATAAAAAAAAAAAAAAAAAAATTTTTTTTTTTGTTTGTCGCTGTCTCCCGCGTTTGCGAGGTAGCGCAAGGAAACAGACGAAAGAAATGGCCCAACCCACCCCCATACACATGTATATACATACACGTCCACAAACGCAAATATACATACCTACACAGCTTTCCATGGTTTACCCCAGACGCTTCACATGCTCTGATTCAATCCACTGACAGCACGTCAACCCCGGTATACCACATCGATCCAATTCACTCTATTCCTTGCCCTCCTTTCACCCTCCTGCATGTTCAGGCCCCGATCACACAAAATCTTTTTCACTCCATCTTTCCACTTCCAATTTGGTTTCCCACTTCTCCTCGTTCCCTCCACCTCCGACACATATATCCTCTTGGTCAATCTTTCCTCACTCATTCTCTCCATGTGCCCAAACCATTTCAAAACACCCTCTTCTGCTCTCTCAACCACGCTCTTTTTATTTCCATACATCTCTCTTACCCTTACGTTACTTACTCGATCAAACCACCTCACACCACAAATTGTCCTCAAACATCTCATATCCAGCACATCCATCCTCCTGCGCACAACTCTATCTATAGCCCACGCCTCGCAACCATACAACATTGTTAGAACCACTATTCCTTCAAACATACCCATTTTTTGCTTTCCGAGATAATGTTCTCGACTTCCACACATTCTTCAAGGCTCCCAGGATTTTCGCCCCCTCCCCCACCCTATGATCCACTTCCGCTTCCATGGTTCTATACGCTAAATTGTGATCCTTTCCAATATATATATATATATATATATATATATATATATATATATATATATATATATATATATATATATATATATATATATATATATATATATATATATATATATGTGCAATTGAGTGGGAGATGTATAAAAGAAAGAGACAGGAGGTCAAGAGAAAGGTGCAAGAGGTGAAAAAAAGGGCAAATGAGAGTTGGGGTGAGAGAGTATCATTAAATTCTAGGGAGAATAAAAAGATGTTCTGGAAGGAGGTAAATAAAGTGCGTAAGACAAGGGAGCAAATGGGAACTTCAGTGAAGGGCGCAAATGGGGAGGTGATAACAAGTAGTGGTGATGTGAGAAGGAGATGGAGTGAGTATTTTGAAGGTTTGTTGAATGTGTTTGATGATAGAGTGGCAGATATAGGGTGTTTTGGTCGAGGTGGTGTGCAAAGTGAGAGGGTTAGGGAAAATGATTTGGTAAACAGAGAAGAGGTAGTGAAAGCTTTGCGGAATATGAAAGCCGGCAAGGCAGCAGGTTTGGATGGTATTGCAGTGGAATTTATTAAAAAAGGGGGTGACTGTATTGTTGACTGGTTGGTAAAGTTATTTAATGTATGTATGACTCATGGTGAGGTGCCTGAGGATTGGCGGAATGCGTCCATAGTGCCATTGTACAAAGGCAAAGGGGATAAGAGTGAGTGCTCAAATTACAGAGGTATAAGTTTGTTGAGTATTCCTGGTAAATTATATGGGAGGGTATTGATTGAGAGGGTGAAGGCATGTACCGAGCATCAGATTGGGGAAGAGCAGTGTGGTTTCAGAAGTGGTAGAGGATGTGTGGATCAGGTGTTTGCTTTGAAAAATGTATGTGAGAAATACTTAGAAAAGCAAATGGATTTGTATGTAGCATTTATGGATCTGGAGAAGGCATATGATAGAGTTGATAGAGATGCTCTGTGGAAGGTATTAAGAATAATATATGGTGTGGGAGGAAAGTTGTTAGAAGCAGTGAAAAGTTTTTATCGAGGATGTAAGGCATGTGTACGTGTAGGAAGAGAGGAAAGTGATTGGTTCTCAGTGAATGTAGGTTTGCGGCAGGGGTGTGTGATGTCTCCATGGTTGTTTAATTTGTTTATGGATGGGGTTGTTAGGGAGGTAAATGCAAGAGTTTTGGAAAGAGGGGCAAGTATGAAGTCTGTTGGGGATGAGAGAGCTTGAGAAGTGAGTCAGTTGTTGTTCGCTGATGATACAGCGCTGGTGGCTGATTCATATGAGAAACTGCAGAAGCTGGTGACTGAGTTTAGTAAAGTGTGTGGAAGAAGAAAGTTAAGAGTAAATGTGAATAAGAGCAAGGTTATTAGGTATAGTAGGGTTGAGGGTCAAGTCAATTGGGAGGTGAGTTTGAATGGAGAAAAACTGGAGGAAGTGAAGTGTTTTAGATATCTGGGAGTGGATCTGTCAGCGGATGGAACCATGGAAGCGGAAGTGGATCATAGGGTGGGGGAGGGGGCGAAAATTCTGGGGGCCTTGAAGAATGTGTGGAAGTCGAGAACATTATCTCGGAAAGCAAAAATGTGTATGTTTGAAGGAATAATGGTTCCAACAATGTTGTATGGTTGCGAGGCGTGGGCTATGGATAGAGTTGTGCGCAGGAGGATGGATGTGCTGGAAATGAGATGTTTGAGGACAATGTGTGGTGTGAGGTGGTTTGATCGAGTGAGTAACGTAAGGGTAAGAGAGATGTGTGGAAATAAAAAGAGCGTGGTTGAGAGAGCAGAAGAGGGTGTTTTGAAGTGGTTTGGGCACATGGAGAGAATGAGTGAGGAAAGATTGACCAAGAGGATATATGTGTCGGAGGTGGAGGGAACGAGGAGAAGAGGGAGACCAAATTGGAGGTGGAAAGATGGAGTGAAAAAGATTTTGAGTTATCGGGGACTGAACATGCAGGAGGGTGAAAGGAGGGCAAGGAATAGAGTGAATTGGAGCGATGTGGTATACCGGGGTTGACGTGCTGTCAGTGGATTGAATCAGGGCATGTGAGGCGTCTGGGGTAAACCATGGAAAGCTGTGTAGGTATGTGTATTTGCGTGTGTGGACGTATGTATATACATGTGTATGGGGGGGGGGGGGGTTGGGCCATTTCTTTCGTCTGTTTCCTTGCGCTACCTCGCAAACGCGGGAGACAGCGACAAAGTATAATAAAAATAAAAAAATAATATATGTATATATATAATCATCAATAAACTATATGTATATATAAGTATATATATATATATATATATATATATATATATATATATATATATATATATATATATATATATATATATATATATATATATATATATATATCATCAATAAACTCTGGAGTGCAAATACGTAATGCCCTAAGGAGCATAGATTGAAATAATGATGATTTAACTCTGTCATGTTGAGAAAAGTAATAATGGATATATGGGCATACATTGGTGGGATTCCTCTACATGCTAAACTTAAACTTGTTTTTTTGCCTATGGATCATGCAATCTAAAAATGGTAACCTACCATTATTTTCATTTTCCCCAGTAAATTTGATGGAAGGGACTAAATTGTTAAGTAAGGGGAGAAATATTTGTAAATTTTCATTTGTTGCCCAAACACAAAGAACATCATCTGCATACCTAAACCAAATTTCATTAGGAGGTAAGATTTTCTTTAGTAATTTGTTTCAAAAAATTCTATATAAAGATTACTTAGAACAGGTGAAAGAGGGTTACCAATTGCCATAGCAAATTTTTGAGCAAATTAATCTCCGTTGAATTGAAATACAGTCTTTTATAAACAATTTTATCAGCTCAATGAAAACAGACTTTGAAATAGGTAGATTGATATCATCCAAGACATCAAATAAATATTCGAAAAGGTCGTCAACTGGAACTTTAGTGAAAAGTGAGGAAACATCAAAGGTAACTAGTTTGAAATCAAAATTAACATTGATATTGTTTAGCTTGTTGACTAAATCTACATTGTTCATGATGTTAGAATTTGATACCTTACCCACTGAAGGGCTTAATAACGAAACTAACGATTTTGACAATTTATATGTGATGGAGCCTACTGAACTCACTGTAAGTCTTGCTGGAAAATTCTGTTTATGTGTTTTGATAAGTCCATACATATATGGCAATGAAGGGGACAAAGATGACAAACATTTGATAAGAGAAGTATTATATTTCATCAAAACTTCATTTCTTTTTGAAATGAGAATTAACTGCTTCGAAGGGATTTTTTCCAATTTCAGAATATGTTGTGTCATCATTTAGAAGATAATTGATTTTAGGTGGATAGTTACTTTTGCCTAAAATCACAACAGTGTTAGCCTTATCTGCTTTTGTAATATGTATATTCTTGTCTTTTTTTAAGGTGTTAATAGCTCTTATAAATCTTTTAGGGCAATTAGGTTCCACTGGTTTTGACAAACTGGTATACACTAATCGCTTACAGATATTAATTTCATCATTACTTAAATTACTGTATTTCTCTAAATTACAAAATGACTTTGCGACATCAACACAGCTGGCTTCCTTGTTAGAGCACAGAAAACTTAAACCATAGCCTAATGCAAGCAAGGAATCCTTATCTAGTGGCTTATTAGACAGGTTTACCACAAAAGATGGGTTTTTGTTCTTGGTCCAGTAGCTGTTTTTAATAATTTAGAGAAATACAGTAATTCAAGTAATGATGAAGTTAATATCTGTAAGGGTTTAGTGTATGCCAGTTTGTCAAAACCTGTGGAACCTAATTGCCCTAAAAAAGTTGAGCCCAAACCTCCCATTTACATCAAGAATCTTTTAGTTCTCCCTTTTAATAATACTTTCACTTTACTTCCCATGTTGCTTAAATCCTTTAATGTAAATGTTGCCTTTAGCAACAATAATACTATAAAGAATATCTTAATCAAGAATTCACCAGAAAATTCTCTTGGATGCATCTGTAAAGTGCCTTGTGGAAATTGTGATAAATTTTATGTTGGTCAGACTGTTAAGGATCTTTCTGTTAGACTTAAGCAACATAAATATAGTATAAGAACGGGACAAGAATCAAATGCCTTGTTTAATCACGTTAAAAACTATGATCATTGTATTAATTGGAGTAATGCCATGTCAGTTATTAATTCTAACTCTATTATCAAGAGAAATATTGTTGAATCTTCTCTTATTAGATACACAAAGAATTATAATCTTAATATTAGTGATGGTCTATAAAAATTAGATAACTTTATTGTTGATAGAATTTGTAAAATGATAAGTTTATGAACGCTCGTTGTATGTTTTGGACAATCACATGTTTACCAAATGGCGTCCTAGCTTCGTCTCTTCGATGTATATCAACTGACTTTTATTTCTCTCTTGTGTCTTCCCTGATGATGTGATTATTACATGGTTACATGGAGAGAATGAGTGAGGAAACATTGACGAAGAGGATTTTTGTGTCAGAGGTGGAGGGAACGCGAAGTGGGAGACCAAATTGGAGGTGGAAAGATGTAATGAAAAAGATTTTGAGCGATCGGGGCCTGAACGTGCAGGAGGGGTGAAAGGTGTGCAAGGAATAGAGTGCATTGGAACGTTGTGGAATACTGGGGTCGACTTTCTGTCAATGGACTGAGCCAGGGCATTTGAAGCGTCTGGGGTAAACCATAGAAATTTTTGTGGGGCCTGGATGTGGAAAGGGAGCTGTGGTTTTGGTTTATCATACATGACAGCTAGAGACTTTTTGTGAACGGATGTGGACTTTTTAGTCTTTTCCTAGCGTAACTCGCGCGCATGCGGGGGAAGGGGTTGGGTTGTCATTTTATGTGTGGCCAGGTAGCGAACGGAATGAATAAAGGCAGCAAGTATGAATTATGTCCATGTGCATATATGCATATGTCTGTGCATGTATATATTTTTGTATACGTTGAGACGTATAGGTATGTATATGTGCGTGTGTGGACATGTATGTACATACATGTGTACTTGGGTGGGTTGGGCCATTGCCTAGTCTATTTTCTTGCGCTACCTAGCTGATGCGGGAGACAGCGACAAAGTATAATGAAATAGATATGAATATACGAATAGAGTGCATAGAAACGAGCACTTCCACATAACATACAAATCTCCAACAGCCATACCTAACCCGGGAACGCTACCTGATAGGCAGGAGCACTACAGCTAGGCTATGATCACTCCTAAAAGGGAAATGACTATTGGTGAGCAACGGGGTCTCCACTGGTCATTCATATACATATATATATATATATATATATATATATATATATATATATATATATATATATATATATATATATATATATATATATATATATATATATATATATATTATATATACCACATCGTTCCAATTCACTCTATTCCTTGCACGCCTTTCACCCTCCTGCATGTTCAGGCTCCGATCACTCAAAATCTTTTTCACTCCATCTTTCCACCTCCAATTTGGTCTCCCACTTCTCCTCGTTCCCTCCACCTCTGACACATACATCCTCTTGGTCAATCTTTCCTCACTCATTCTCTCCATGTGACCAAACCAATTCAAAACACCCTCTTCTGCTCTCTCAACCACACTCTTTTTATTTCCACACATCTCTCTTACCCTTACATTACTTACTCGATCAAACCACCTCACACCACATATTGTCCTTAAACACCTCATTTCGAGCATATCCACCCTCCTGAGCACAACTCTATCCATAGCCCACGCCTCGCAACAATACAACATTGTTGGAACCACTATTCCTTCAAACATACCCATTTTTGCTTTCCGAGATAATGTTCTCGACTTCCACACATTCTTCAAGGCTTCCAGAATTTTCGCCCCCTCCCCCACCCTATGATTCACTTCCGCTTCCATGGTTCCATCCGCTGCCAGATGCACTCCCAGATATCTAAAACACTTTACTTTCTCCAGTTTTTCTCCATTCAAACTTACCTCCCAATTGACTTGACCCTCAACCCTAGTGTACCTAATAACTTTGCGCTTATTCACATTTACTCTTAACTTTCTTCTTTCACACACTTTACCAAACTCATTCACGAGCTTCTGCAGTTTCTCACACGAATCAACCACCAGCGCTGTATCATCAGCGAACAACAACTGACTCACTTCCCAAGCTCTCTCATCCACAAGAGACTGCATACTTGCCCCTCTTTCCAAAACTCTTGCATTCACCTTTCTAACAACCGCAACCATAAAATATTAAACAACCATGGAGACATCACACACCCCTGTCGCAAACCTACATTCACTGAGAACCAATCACTTTCCTCTCTTCCTACACGTACACATGCCTTACATCCTCGATAAAAACTTTTCACTGCTTCTAACAACTTGCCTCCCACACCATATATTCTTAATACCTTCCACAGAGCATCTCTATCAACTCTATCATATGCCCTCTCCAGATCCATAAATGCTACATGCAAATCCATTTGCTTTTCTAAGTATTTCTCACATACATTCTTCAAAGCAAACACCTGATCCACACATCCTCTACCACTTCTGAAACCACATTGCTCTTCCCCAATCTGATGCTCTGTACATGCCTTTACCTTCTCAATCAATACTATCTCATCTAATTTACCAGGAATACTCAACAAACTTATACCTCTGTAATTTGAGCACTCACTCTTATCCCCTTTGCCTTTGTACAATGGCACTATGCAAGCATTCCGACAATCCTCAGACACCTCACCATGAATCATATATACATTAAATAACCTTACCAACCAGTCAACAATACAGTCACCCCCTTTTTTAATAAATTCCACTGCAGTACCATCCAAAGCTGCTGCCTTGCCGGCTTTCATCTTCCGCAAAGCTTTTACTACCTCTTCTCTGTTTACCAAATCATTTTCCCTAACCCTCTCACTTTGCACACCACCTCGACCAAAACACCCTATATCTGCCACTCTATCATCAAACACATTCAACAAACCTTCAAAATACTCACTCCATTTCCTTCTCACATCACCACTACTTGTTATCACCTTCCCATTAGCCCCCTTCACTGAAGTTCCCATTTGCTCCCTTGTCTTACGCGGTTTTTTTACCTCCTTCCAGAACATCTTTTTATTCTCCCTAAAATTTAATGATACTCTCTCACCCCAACTCTCATTTGCCCTCTTTTTCACCTCTTGCACCTTTCTCTTGACCTCCTGCCTCTTTCTTTTATTCATCTCCCACTCATTTGCATTATTTCCCTGCAAAAATCGTCCAAATGCCTCTCTCTTCTCTTTCACTAATAATCTTACTTCTTCATCCCACCACTCACTACCCTTTCTAATCAACCCACCTCGCGCGCTTCTCATGCCACAAGCATCTTTTGTGCAAGCCATCACCGCTTCCCTAAATACATCCCATTCCTCCCCCACTCCCCTTACCTCCTTTGTTCTCACCTTTTTCCTTTCTGTACTCAGTCTCTCCTGGTACTTTTTCACACAAGTCTCCTTCCCAAGCTCACTTACTCTCACCACTCTATTCACCCTAACATTCTCTCTTCTTTTCTGAAACCCCTACAAATCTTCACCTTCGCGTCCACAAGATAATGATCAGACATCCCTCCAGTTGCACCTCTCAGCACATTAACACCCAAAAGTCTCTCTATCGCGCGCCTATCAATTAACACGTAATCCAATAACGCTCTCTGGCCATCTCTCCTACTTACATACGTATACTTATGTATATCCCGCTTTTTAAATCAGGTATTCCCAATCACCAGTCCTTTTTCAGCACATAAATCAACAAGCCCTTCACAATTTCCATTTACAACACTGAACACTCCATGTATGCCAATTATTCCCTCAAGTGCCACATTACTCACCTTTGCATTCAAATCACCCATCATTATAACCCGGTCGTGTGCATCAAAACCACTAACACACTTATTCAGCTGCTCCCAGAACACTTGCCTCTCATGATCTTTCTTCTCATGCCCAGGTGCATATGCACCAATAATCACCCATCTCTCTCCATCAACTTTCAGTTTTACCCATATCAATCTAGAATTTACTTTCTTACATTCTATCACATACTCCCACAACTCCTGTTTCGGGAGTAGTGCTACTCGTTCCCTTGCTGTTGTCCTCTCACTAACCCCTGACTCTACTCCCAAGACATTCCCAAACCACTCTTCCCCTTTACCCTTGAGCTTCTTTTCACTTAGAGCCAAAACATCCAGTTCCTTTCCTCAAACATACTACCTATCTCTCCTTTTTTCACATCTTGGTTACATCCACACACATTTAGACACCCCAATCTGAGCCTACGAGGAAGATGAGCACTCCCCGCGTGACTCCTTCTGTTTCCCCTTTTAGAAAGTTAAAATACAAGGAGGGGAGGGTTTCTGGCCCCCTGCTCCCGTCCCCTCTGGTCGCCTTCTACACGTGAGGAATGCGTGGGAAGTATTCTTTCTCCCCTATCCCCTATATATATATATATATATATATATATATATATATATATATATATATATATATATATATATATATGTATATATATATATATCCATCTATCTATCTATCTATCTATCTATCTATCTATCTATCTATATATATATATAAATATATATATATATATATATATATATATATATATATATATATATATATATATATATATATATATATATATATATATATATATATATATATATTTCTGTATCTTTGAGGAGGCTCAGACTGGGGCGTCTGAATTTGTGCGGATGTAATGAAGGTGAGAAAAATGGAGGGATACGTAATATGTTTGAGAAAAGGAATCTGGATATTTTTGCTCTAAGTGAAACGAAGTTCAATTGGAAAGGGGAACAGTGGTTTGAGAATGTCTTGGGAGTTAAGTCAGGGGTTGGTGAGAGGACAAGAGCTAGGGAGGGAGTAGCAGTGCTCCTGAACAAGGAGTTGTGGGAGTGTGTGATATAGATTGAGAAGGTAAATTTTCGATTGATGTGGGTAAAAGTGAAAGTAGATGGAGAGAGATGGGTGATATTGGTGCTTATGCATATGGTCATGAAAAGAAAGATCATAAGAGGCAAGTGTTTTGGGAGTAGCTGAGTGAGTGTGTTAGTAGCTTCGGTAATGTGTGATTTAAATGCAAAGGTGAGTAATGTGGCAGTTGAGGGTTTAATTGGTGTATATGGGGTATTCAGTGTTGTGAATTTAAAATGGCGAAGAGTTTGTGGATTTGTGTGCTGGAAAAAATGGTGATTGAGAATACCTCATTCAAAAGAGAGATATACATAAGTATACTTATATGAGTAGGAGAGATGGTCAAAGGGCATTACTGGATTACGTGTTCATTGATAGGCATATAAAAATGAGACTTTTGTATGTTAATGTGCTGAGAGGGGCAGCTGGAGGGATAACTGATCACTCTCTTGTGGAGGCTAAGGTGAAGATTTGTAGATGTTTTCAAAAAAAAGAGACAATGTTGGGGAGAAGAGAGTAGTGAGAGTATGTCAGCTTGGAAAGGAGACCTGTTTGAGGAAGTTTTGTAGATTGAGTCTGGAATGGCAAAAGGTGAGAGCAAATGTCGTGACGGGAGTGGGTGAAGCATGGGATGTATTTAGGGAAGCATTGACGGGATGTGCCAAAGATGCATGTGGTATGAAAAAGGTAGGAAGTGGGAGATTAGAAGGAGTAGTGAGTGGTGGGATAAAGAAGTGAAGTTATTAGTGAAAGAGAAAAGAGAAGCGTTTGGACGATACTTACAAGGAAGGAGTGGAAATGACTGGGAAATGTATAAAGGAAAGCGGCAGGAGGTCATGAGGAAGGTACAAGTGTTGAAAAAAGGGCAAATAAGAGCTGGGGTGAGAGAGTATCATAAAACTTTAGAGGAATATAAATATGTTTTGGAAGGAGATAAAGAACGTGCGAAAAACAAGAGAACAAATGGTAATATCGGTGAAGGGGTGAAGGGGGAATTGATGACAGGTAGTGATGAAGTGAGGAGATAGTGTTAGTATTTTGAAGGTTTCTTGAGTGTGTTTGATGATAGAGTGGCAGATTTAGGGTGTTTTGGTCGGGGTGGTGTGCGAAGTGAGAAGCTCAGGGATAATGGTTTGGTTAAGAGAGAAGAGGTGGTGAATATCTTGCGTAAGATGAAATCCGGCAAGGCGGCTTGCTTGGATGATATTGCAATTGAATTTGTTAAGAAAGGGGGTGACTGTGTTGTGGATTGGATGGCAAGGATATTCAGTGTATATATGGATAATGGTGAAGTGACTTTGGATTGGTGAAATGTATATATATATATAGTGCCATTGTACAAAGGCAAAGGGGCTTAAGGTGAGTGGTCAAACTACAGAGGCATAAGCCTGTTGAATATTCCTGGAAGATTGTATGGGAGGGTATTGATTGAGAGGGTGAGGGCATGTACACATCATCAGATTGGGAAGGAATAGTGTGGTTTCAGAAGTGGTAAAGGATGTGTGGATCAGGTGTTTGCTTTGAAGAATGTGTGTGTGTGTGTGTGTGTGAAATGTTTAGAAAAAGGAGATGGATTTGTATATGGCATTTATGGATCTGGAGATGGCATATGACCGGGTTGGTTGAGATGCTTTTTTGGAATGTTTTAAGAGTATATGGAGTGGGACGTAAGCTGCTAGTATCAGTGAAATGTTTTTATTGAGGTCGGCCTGCGGCAGGGGCGCGTGATGTCTCCATGGTTTCTTAATTTGTTTATGGATAAGGTGGATAGGGAGTCAACTGGAAGAGTTTTGTAGAGAGAGGCGAATATGTAGTCTGTATGGGATGAGAGGGACTGGGAAGTGAGTCACTTGTTGTTCGTCGGTGATAACGCACTGTTGGGTGATTCAAATGAGAAACTGCGGAAGTTGGTGACTGAGTTTGGAAAAGTGTGCGAAAGATGGAAGTTGAGAATAAATGTGAATAAGAGCAAGGTTATTGGGTTCAGCAGGTTTCAAGGATAAGTAAATTTGAATGCAAGTTTGAATGGGGAAAAACTGGAGGAAGTGAAGAGTTTTAGATATCTAGGAGTAGACTTACCAGCGAATGGAACCATGGAAGCGGATGTGAGTCACAGGGTGGGGGAGGGGGAGAAGGTTTTGGGAGGTATGAAGAATGTGTGGAAAGAGAGAACTTTATGTTAAAGAGTAAAAAGGGTATGTTTGAAGGAATATTAATTCCAGGAACATCATATGGTTGTGAGGCATGAGCTATATATAAGGTTGTACGAAGGAGGGTGGATGTGTTGGAAATGAAATATTTGAGGACAATATGTGGTGTGAAGTTATTTGATCGAGTAAGCAATGAAAGGATAAGAGAGATGAGTAGAAATAAAATGAGTGTGGTTGAGAGAGCAGAAGAGGGTGCGTTGAAATGCTTTTGACATATGAAGAGAATAAGTGAGGAAAGGTTGACAAAAAGGATATATTTGTCGGAGGTGGAGGAAACTAGGAGAAGCGGGAGACCAAATTGGAGGTGGAAGGATTGAGTGAGAAACATTTTGAGTGATTGTGGCCTGAACATACAGGAGGGTGAGAGGCATGCAAGGAGCAGTGTTAACTGGAACGAATTGGTATACCGTAGTCGACGTTCTGTCAATGTACTGAACCAGGGCGTGTGAAACATCTGGGATAAACAATGGAAAAGTTTGTGGGGACTAGATGTGGATAGGGAGTTGTGGTTTCGGTGCATTACATATGTATAATGCGCCGAAACCACAGCTCCCCATCCACATCCAGGCCCCACAGACCTTTCTATGGTTTACCACAGGCGTTTCACATTCCCTGGTTCAGTCCATTGACAGCACGTCTACCCAGGTATTTCATATTGTTCCAATTCACTCTATTCCTTGCACGCCTTTCACCCTTCTGTATGTTCAGGCCCCGATCGCTGAAAATCTTTTTCACTCCATCCTTCCACCTTCAATTTGGTCTCCCGTTTCTTGTTGCCTCCACGTCTGACACATATATCCTCTTCGTCAATCTTTCCTCACTCATTCTTTCCATATGTCCGAAGCATTTCAACACACCCTCTTCTGCTTTCTCAACCAAACGCTTTATATTTCCATACATCGTTCTTACCCCTTCATTACTTACTCGATCAAACCACCTCTCACCATATGTTGCCCTGAAACATTTCATTTTCAACACATCCACCCTCCTCCGTACAACCCTTTTTATAACCCATACCTCGCAACCATATAACATTGTTGGACCCACTGTTCCTTCAAGCATACCCATTTTTGCGCTCCGAGATAACGGTCTCTCCTTCCATACATTCTTCATCGCTCCTAGAACCTTCGCCCCCTCCTCCACCCTGTGACTCGCTTCCGCTTCCATGTTTCCTTCGCTGCCTGAGCCAGTTACCCATTTCATCGACCAATTTCTAGGGGTGGATGAACAACTAGGTTGACTGTAGACTGACTGCTGGAACCAGGGTCAAACCTACACGCTCGACCCTGGGCAGCCCTTGAATGCGTCACAGTCAGAAACACTAACTGCTTCATCACGGAGGTCCAACAGTGCTCCCCTGAACATCTACTTGTCATCCACTCCACTAGTTTCGTTTACTAACACATTTTGCCATTATTCTCTCAATCTCTTCTGGTATATCTTTCACTCACGTCTCTTTACCAAACTCACTGTCACCAAACGTTTTTCACTCATGTCGTTCTCTCTTCCGAAAACTCCTACAATTCTTCACCTTCGCCTCCACCACATGGTGGTCAGACATCCCACCAGCTGCCCCTCTCAACACATTCACATCCAAGAGTCTCTGGTTCACGCGCCTATTAATCAGTTCTTCATTCATCAATGCCAGCTAACCACATTTCTTACCTTTCCACGTATTATAATGTATATTCTTTTTAAATCAGGAATTCACAATCATCAGACATTTTTCAGCACAGCTCCACAAGCTGTTCATCGTTCCTATTCTCCTCACTGAATATCTGATGCTCCACATAATCATATCCTTAATTGCTACATTGCTCACTGTCGCAAATAAATCATCCATCATTGTTATCTGATATATAGCATCAAAACTACTGACTCACACACTCATCTACTCCCAATACACTTGCCTTTCATTATCTTCTTTCTCACGGCCAGGTACATAAACACCAATTACCACTCATCTCTTGCAACTCACTTTCATCTCTACCCACCACCAGTCCGGAGGTTACTTCCCTAAACTCTTTCACACATTCCCATAACTCTTGCTTGATTAGTATTGCTACAACTTTCTTAGCTCTTGCCCTTAGCGAACCTTTGACTTTACACCTAAAATAATCCCAAATCATTCTTCATCTCATCCCTTTATATGGACTTCTGTGAAACAAAATTACTAAAGGATATCTGACCCTCTAGGCAATTTGATTTAAATATGTAGATGATGTTCTCTGTGTTTGGCCAACAAATTCATTAATAAAGAGGGGAGACTGTGTTTTTGACTGGTTAGTCAGGATATTCGATGTATGTATGGCTCATGGTGAAGCGCCTGAAGACTGGCGGAATGCATGCATAGTGCCATTGTACAAAAGCAAAGGGGATAAAGGTAAGTGCTCAAATTACAGAGGTAAAAATTTGTTGAATATTACTGGGAAATTATATGGGAGGGTATTGATTGAGAGGGTGAAGGCATGTACAAAACATCAGATTGGGGAAGAGCAGTGTGGTTTCAGAATTGGTAGACGATGTGTGGACCAGTTGTTTCTTTTGAAGAATGTATGTGAGAAATACTTAGAAAAGCAAATGGATTTGTAAGTAGCATTTATAGATCTGGAGAAGGGGTATGATAGTGTTGATAGAGACGCGCTGTGTAAGTTATTAAGAGTATATGGCATGGGAGACAAGTTGCTGGAAGCAGTGAAAAGTTTTTATCGAGAAATTAAGGCATGTGTATGAGCAGGAAGAGAGGAAAGTAATTGGTTCTCAGTGAATGTCGGTTTGCGGCAGGGGTGCGTGGTGTCTCCATGGTTGTTTAATTTGTTTATGGATGGGGTTGTTAGGGAGGTGAATGAAAGAGTTTTGGAGAGAGGGGCAAGTATGCAGTCTATTGTGGTTGAGAGGGCTTGGGAAGTGTCAGTTGTTGTTCGTTGATGATACAGCGTTTGTGGCTGATTCGGTTGAGAAACTGCAGAAGCTGGTGCCTGAGTTTGGTAAAGTGTGTGAAAGAAGAAAGCTGAGAGTAAATGTGAATAAGAGCAAGGTTATTTGGTACAGTAGGGTTGAGGGACAAGTCAATTGGGAGGTAAGTTTGAACAGAGAAAAACTGGAGGAAGTGAAGTGTTTTAGATATCTTGGAGTGGATTAGGCGGCGGATGGAATCATGGAAGCGGAAGTGAGTCACGGAGTAGGGGAGGGGTTGGAAGTTCTGGGAGCGTTGCAAAATGTGTGGAAGGCGAGAAAGTTATCTCGGAAAGCAAAAATGGGTATGTTTGAAGGAATAGTGGTTCTAACAATGTTATATAGTTGCGAGGCGTAGGCTATAGATAGAGTTGTGTGGAGGAGGGTGGATGTGTTGGAAATGAGATGTTTGAGGACAATATGTGGTGTGAGGTGGTTTGATCGAGTAAGTAATGAAAGGGTAAGAGAGATGTGTGGTAATAAAAAGAGTGTGGTTGAGAGAACAGAAGAGGGTGTATGGAAATGGTTTCGTCACATGGAGAGAATGAGTGAGGAAAGATTGACCAAGAGGATATATGTGTCAGAGATGGAAGGAACGAGGAGAAGCGGGAGACCAAATTGGAGGTGGAAGGATAGAGCGAAAAAGATTTTGATCGGGGCCTGAACACACAGGAGGGTGAATGCCTTGCAAGGAATAGAGTGAATTGGAACGATGTGGAATACCGGGGTCGACGTGCTGTCAATGGATTGAACCAGGGCATGTGAAGCGTCTGGGGTAAACCATGGAAAGTTTTGTGGGTCCTAGATGTGGAAAGGGAGCTGTGGTTTCGGTGCATTATTACATGACAGCTAGAGACTGAGTGTGAACGAATGTGACCTTTGATGCCTTTTCCTAGCGCTACCATGTGCGCGTGCGGGGAGAAGGGGGTTGTCATTTCATGTGTGATGGGGTGGCGACGAAAATGAATAAAGGCAGCAAGTATGAATCATGTACGTGAGTATATACGCATATGTCTATGTATGTATATATATGTATACGTTGAAATGTATAGGTATGTATATGTGCATGTGTGGCCGTGTATGTGTATATATGTGTCTGTGGGTGGGTTGTGCTTCCTCGCTAACATGGGACACAGCGACAAAGTATAATAAACAGATAGATAAATTGCATATATATATATATATATATATATATATATATATATATATATATATATATATATATATATATATATATATATATATATATATATATATGGTAAATTATATAGGAGGGTATTGATTGAGAGGGTGAAGGCATGTACAGAGCATCAGATTGGGGAAGAGCAGTGTGGTTTCAGAAGTGGTAGAGGATGTGTGGATCAGGTGTTTGCTTTGAAGAATGTATGTGAGAATTACTTAGAAAAGCAAATGGATTTGTATGTAGCATTTATGGATCTGGAGAAGGCCTATGATAGAGTTGATAGAGATGCTCTGTGGAAGGTATTAAGAATATATGGTGTGGGAGGCAAGTTGTTAGAAGCAGTGAAAAGTTTTTATCGAGGATGTAAGGCACGTGTACGTGTAGGAAGAGATGAAAGTGATTGGTTTTCAGTAAATGTAAGTTTGCGGCAGGGGTGTGTGATGTCTCCGTGGTTGTTTAATTTGTTTATGGATGGGGTTGTTAGGGAGGTGAATGCAAGAGTTTTGGAAAGAGGGGCAAGTATGAAGTCTGTTGTGGATGATAGAGCTTGGGAAGTGAGTCAGTTGTTGTTCGCTGATGATACAGCGCTGCTGGCTGATTCATGTGAGAAACTGCAGAAGCTGGTGACTGAGTTTGGTAAAGTGTGTGAAAGAAGAAAGTTAAGAGTAAATGTGAATAAGAGCAAGGTTATTGGGTACAGTAGGGTTGAGGGTCAAGTCAATTGGGAGGTAAGTTTGAATGGAGAAAAACTGGAGGAAGTAAAGTGTTTTAGATATCTGGGAGTGGATCTGGCAGCGGATGGAATCATGGAAGCGGAAGTGGATCATAGGGTGGGGGAGGGGGCGAAAATTCTGGAAGCCTTGAAGAATGTGTGGAAGTCGAGAACATTATCTCGGAAAGCAAAAATGGGTATGTTTGAAGGAATAGTGGTTCCAACAATGTTGTATTGTTACGAGGCGTGAGCTAGGGATAGAGTTGTGCGCAGGAGGATGGATGTGCTGGAAATGAGATGTTTGAGGACAATGTGTGGTGTAAGGTGGTTTGATCGAGTAAGTAACGTAAGGGTAAGAGAGATGTGTGGAAATAAAAAGAGCGTGGTTGAGAGAGCAGAAGAGGGTGTTTTGAAATGGTTTGGGCACATAGAGAGAATGAGTGAGGAAAGATTAACTAAGGATATATGTGTCGGAGGTGGAGGGAACGAGGAGAAGTGGGAGACCAATTTGGAGGTGGAAAGATGGAGTGAAAAAGATTTTGTGTGATCGGGGCCTGAACATGCAGGAAGGTGAAAGGAGGGCAAGGAATAGAGTGAATTTGATCGATGTGGTATACCGGGGTTGACGTGCTGTCAGTGGATTAAATCAGGGCATGTGATATGTCTGGGGTAAACCATGGAAAGCTGTGTAGGTATGTATATTTGCGTGAGTCGACGTGTATGTATATACATGTGTATGGGGGTGGGTTGTGCCATTTCTTTCGTCTGTTTCCTTGCGCTACCTCGCAAACGCGGGAGACAGCGGCAAAAAAAAAAGAAAAACGAAAATATATATATATATATATATATATATATATATATATATATATATATATATATATATATATATATATATATATATATTCCTTGCGTGTTGTAGAAGGCGACTAAAAGGGGAGGAGCGGGTGGCTGGAAATCTTTCCCTCTCGTTTTTTTTTTTCAAAAGAAGGAACAGAGAAAGGGCCAGGTTAGGATATTTCCTGTAAGGCCCAGTCCTCTGTTCTTAACGCTACCTCGCGAATGCGGGAAATGGCGAGTAGTATGAAAGAAAAAAGTATATATATATATATGCATACCTTATATTCTTGCCAAAGTAATCCACTATATATTCTCTAAGGTTCCTTCAGCTGTTAGGAAGCTGTCTACATCCACCGTAGTGATGTTGTGTGTTTTCATGTGAGTGGAGTGGAAGGCAATGTGACAGTTAATGTGCACTGTCTTCCTCGTGGAAGTTTTTTCCTGGGACCAAAGGTACTGGGTTAAGTGGTATCGACATTTTCCATGATGTAGGCTCTGATGCTGTTGAGATCGCAGAGGAGAATTCATTTCGTATATGTCAGGGGAGTATGGTTTTATATGTGTGTGTGTGGTTGATAGAGTTAAGTTTAAGACTAAGTGTTGAGGGTGGTTATTTAGTGCTTGTTGGGCCGTTTCAGTGATTATATGTTTTGAAAGTATTGTGTTTGTTGGAGGAAGGGAGGGTTGACCTGTGAGTATAGGTACCTGAAGCATTAAGCATGGTTAAATCTTTTTGTTTCAGAAAAGACTTTATAATTTGTGGGGTACTTTAATACATGAGAAACCGATGAAATTTGATATTCATGGTGACATTAAGAGGGACCTTCTGATAGGTGGGAGGAGTTGGTAAATCCTTTGCTTGGCAACGTTTTGTGTAGTACTTATCGTGGCGCGGGAAGATCAGCAGGTAGTCCATCTCAACACCTCGGATGGCGGTGGATGCAACCACAACTCGCTCACACAGACGCCTCCATCTCTCACTACTTCTACAGTTGCGGTAAAGCCTTAGAAGAATATATGAGTGACTAAAGAATCTGGAACATCTGGATTTTGCTGCGATTTGCAATGCAAAATCCGCTTCATCCTTCAGATTTTCCTCTTAATCCCAGGAAATATCGAAACCTTTCATATATATATATATATATATATATATATATATATATATATATATATATATATATATATATAAAGTGAAGTGTTTTATATGTCTGCGAATGCACCTGGCAGCAAATGGAACAATGGAAGCAGAATTGAGTCATAGGATAAGGAAGGGTATGTTTGAAGGAATAATAGTTCCAACATGCTATATAGTTGCGCGGCATGGGCTATAGATAGGGTTGTACGGAGGAGGGTAGATTTGTTGAAATGAAATGTTTGAGGACAATATGTAGTGTGACGTGGTTTGGTCAAATAAGTAATGAAAGGTTAAGAGAGATGTGTGGTAACAAAAAAGAGCGTGGTTGAGAGAGCAGAAAAAGGTGTGAGGATAGAAAGAATACTTCCCACGTATTCCCTAAGTGTCGTAGAAGGCAACTAAAAGGGGAGGATGTAGGGGCTGGAAATCCTCCTCTCCCTTTTCAATTTTCCGAAAGATGGAACAGAAGTGGGCAAAGTAAGGTTATTGCCTCGAAGGGTAAGTCCTCTCCTCTTAACGCTAACTTGTTAACTCGAAGGCTCAGACTAGGGTGTCTAAATGTGTGTGGATATAACCAAGATGAGTAAAAAGGAGAGATAGGTAGTATATATATATTTATTCATTTTGCTTTGTCACTGTCTCCCACGTTAGCGAGGTAGCGCAAAGAAATAGACAAAAGAATGGCCCAACCCACCCACATACACATGTATATACATACACGTCCACACACGCGAATATACATACCTATACATCTCATCGTGCGCATATATATACACACACAGACATATACATATATACACATGTACATAATTCATACTGTCTGCCTTTATTCATTCCCATCGCCACCCCGCCACACATGAGATGACAACCCCCTCACCCAACATGTGCGCGAGGAAGCGCTAGGAAAAGACAACAAAGGCCACATTCGTTCACACTCAGTCTCTAACTGTCATGTATAATGTACTGAAACCACAGCTCCCTTTCCACATCCAGGCCCCACAGAACTTTCTATGGTTTACCCCAGACGCTTCACACGCCCTGGTTCAATCCATTGACAGCACGTCGACCCCGGTATACCACTTCGTTTCAATTCACTATATTTCTTGCACGCCTTTTACCCACCTGCATGTTCAGACCCCGATCACTCAAAATCTTTTTCACTCCATCTTTCGACCTCTAATTTGGTTTACCACTTCTCGTTCCCTCCACCTCTGACACGTATATCCTCTTTCTCAATCTTTCCTCACTCATTCTCTCCATGTGACCAAACCATTTCAAAACACCTTCTACTCTCTCAACCACACTCTTTTTATTACCACACATCTCTCTTACACTATTATTACTTACTCGATCAAACCACCTCATACCACATATTGTCCTGAAACATCTCATTTCCAGCACATCCACCCTCCTTCGCACAATCCCATCTATAGCCCACGCCTCGCTACCATATAACATTGTTGGAACCACTATTCCTTAAAACATACCCATTTTTGCTTTCTGAGATAATGTTCTCGATTTCCACACATTCTTCAACGCTCCCAGAACTTTCGCCCCCTCCCCCAACCTTTGATTCACTTCCGCTTCCATGGTTCCATCCGCTGCCAAATCCACTCCCAGATATCTAAAACACATCACTTCCTCCAGTTTTTCTCCATTCAAACTTACCTCCCAATTGACTTGACCCTCAACCCTACTGTACCTAATAACCTTGCTCTTATTCACATTTACTCTCAGCTTTCTTCTTTCACACACTTTACCAAACTCAGTCACAAGCTTCTGCAGTTCCTTACACGAATCAGCCACTAGCGCTGTATCATCAGCGAACAACAAATGACTCACTTTCCAAGTTCTCTCATCCAAAACAGACTTCATTTTTGCCTCTCTTTCCAAAACTCTTGTATTCACTTCCCTAACAACCCATCCATAAACAAATTAAACAACTATGGAGACGTCATGCACCCCTACCGCAAACCAACATTCACTGAGAACCAATCACTTTCCTCTCTTCCTACTCTTACACATGCCTTACATCCTCGATAAAAACTTTTCACTGCTTCTAACAACTTGCCTCCTACACCATATACTCTTAATTCCTTTCACAGAGCATCTCTATCAACTCTATCATATGCCTTCTCCAGATCCATAAATGCTACATACAAATCCATTTGCTTTTCTAAGTATTTCTCACATACATTCTTCAAAGCAAACACCTGATCCACACATCCTCTACCACTGCTGAAACCACACTGCTCTTCTCCAATCTGATGCTCTCTACATGCCTTCACCATCTCAATCAATACACTCCCATAAAATTTCCCAGGAATACTCAACAAACTTATACCTCTGAAATTTGAGCACTCACTCTTATCCCCTTTGCCTTTGTACAATGGCACTATGCAAGGATTCCTCCAATCCTCAGGCACCTCATCATGAATCATACATACATTAAGTAACCTTACCAACCACTCAACAATACAGTCACCCCCCTTTTTAATAAATTCCACTGCAATACCATCCAAACCCGCTGCCTTGCCGGCTTTCATCTTCTGCAAAGCTTTTACTACCTCTTCTCTTTTTACCAAATCATTCTTCCTAACCCTCTCACTTTGCACACCATCTCGACCAAAACACCCTATATCTGCCACTCTATCATCAAACACATTCAACAAACTTTCAAAATACTCTATTTTCTCACATCACCACTACTTGTTATCACCTCCCCATTAGCCCCCTTCACTGAAGTTCCCATTTGTTCCCTTGTCTTATGCTCTTTATTTACCTCCTTCCATAAAATCTTTTTATTTTCCCTAAAATTTAATGATACTCTCTCACACCAACTCTCATTTGCCCTCTTTCTCACCTCTTGCACCTTTCTCTTGACCTCCTGCCTCTTTCTTTTATATATCTCCCACTCATTTGCATTATTTCCCTGCAAAAATCGTCCCATTGCCTCTCTCTTCTCCTTAACTAATAATCTTACTTCTTCATCCAACCACTCACTATCCTTTCTAATCTGCCCACCCAAGCATCTTTTGCGCAAGCCATCACTGCTTCCCTAAATACATCCCATTCCTCCCCCACTCCCCTTACCTACTTTGTTCTCACCTTTTTCCATTCTGTATTCAGTCTCTCCTCGTACTTCCTCACACAAGTCTCCTTCCTAAGCACACTTACTCTCACCACTCTCTTCACCCCAACTTTCTTCTTTTCCGAAAACCTCTACAAATCATCAAATTCGCCTCCACAAGATAATGATCAGACATTCCTCCAGTTGCACCTCTCAACACATTAACATCCAAAAGTCTCTCTTTCGCGCGCCTATCAATTAACACGTAATCTAATAACGCTCTCTGGCCATCTCTCCTACTTACGTACGTATACTTATGTATATCTCTCTTTTTAAACCAGGTATTCCCAATCACCAGTCCTTTTTCAGCACATAAATCTAGAAGCTCCTCAGCATTTCCATTTACAACACTGAATACCCTATGTACACCAATTATTCCCTCAACTGCTACATTACTCACATTTGCATTCAAATCACCCATCACTATAACTCGGTCTCCTGCATCAAAACTACTAACACAGTCACTCAGCTGCTCCCAAAATACTTGTCTCTCATGATCTTTCTTCTCATGCCCAGGTGCATATGCACCAATAATCACCCATCTCTCTCCATCCACTTTCAGTTTTACCTATATCAATCTAGAGTTTACTTCTTGCACTCTATCACATACTCCCACCACTCCTGTTTCAGGAGTATTTCTACTCCTTCCCTTGCTCTTGTCCTCTCACTAACCCCTGACTTTACTCCCAAGACATTCCTAAACCACTCTTCCCCTTTACCCTTGAGCTTCGTTTCACTCAGAGCCAGAATATCCAGGTTCCTTTCCTCAAACATACTACCTATCTCTCCTTTTTTCTCATCTTGGTTACATCCACACACATTTAGACACCCAGGGCATGTGAAGCGTCTGGGGTAAACCATGGAAAGTTCGTGCAGGCGGAGTTGGGTGTTATTTCATGTGTGGCGGGGTGGCGACGGAATGAATTAAGGCAGTAAGTATGAATATGTACATGTGTGTATATGTATATGTCTGTGTATGTATATGTATGTATACGTTGAAATGAATTGGTATGTGCGAGTTTGGACGTTTATGTATATGCATGTGTATGTGGGTGGGTTGGGCATTTGAGGGCGTAAACACTCCGAATTGTTGCATGATTTTGCGTACTATTCATTAGAGTCTTACTGATGGTGTTATTGTACTGAGAAGCCCTTTTACAAGCACTGATTAGCTTTCCAGTAAGCTATGTTGACAAACCACTTGAAATAGTATAACTGGAAAAAGTTGCGTCTTATATGACTACATTCGTCTACCAAGCCTATAGGCTCATGTATCTGTAGCGCTCTTAAAAATATAGATGTAACTACAGATACTTTTATAGAAGATTCATGTACTGGGAAATAATGAATATAGCTCTCAGAGATGGTAGGCTTTCTGTAGGCCTTAAAGGACAAATGATCAGATCCTTTATCTATAAGCACATCTACAAAGGCCAGTTTGCCTTTCATTTTCCAATTCCATCTTGAATTTGATGGTGGGGTGGATGTTATTTAATTCACAATTTTGGAAGGATGGCCATGAGGACAACACATCATGCACATATCTAACCCAAACTTTCGGATGATTATTGATTGAAAATATTTTGAAACTCCGATAATTCAAAGACGTTGACTTAATGTAGAGCGCCTTCATTTTTCTGTATTGTTCATTCATATCTCGATATGTGTATAATTCATTTATTTATTATACTTAACTGCCGTCTCACACGTTAGGATGGTAGCATAAGGAAACAGACGAAGAATGGCCTAACCCAACCTCGTACACATGTAGATACATAACCGCAAACACACCCATAAATACATACATATACATTTCCACATATATATATATATATATATATATATATATATATATATATATATATATATATATATATATATATATATATATATATATATATATATATATATATATATATATATATATATATTGGAAAGGATCACAATTTGCGCGTGATCAAGATATTCCTATGATCCCACGGGGAAAATGAAACACGAAAAGTTCCCAGGTGCACTTTCGTGTTGGTGGTGACTGAGTTTGGTAGAGTGTGTGAAAGAAGAAAGTTAAGAGTAAATGTGAATAAGAGCAAGGTTATTAGGTACAGTAGGGTTGAGGGTCAAGTCAACTGGGAGGTAAGTTTGATGGAGAAAAACTGGAGGAAGTAAAGTGTTTTAGATATCTGGGAGTGGATCTGGCAGCGGATGGAACCATGGAAGCCGGAATGAATCATAGGATGGGGGAGGGGGCGAAAATTCTGGGAGCCGAGAACATTATCTCGGAAAGCAAAAATGGGTATGTTTGAAGGAATAGTGGTTCCAACAATGTTGTATGGTTGCGAGGCGTGGGCTATGGATAGAGTTGTGCGCAGGAGGGTGGATGTGCTGGAAATGAGATGTTTGAGGACGAGATGTGGTGTGAGGTGGTTTGATCGAGTAAGTAATATAAGGGTAAGAGATATATGTGGAAATTAAAAAGAATATTGTTGAGAGAGCATAAGAGGGTGTTTTGAAATGGTTTGGTCACATGGAGAGAATGAGTGAGGAAAGATTGACCAAGAGGATATATATATCAGGGGTGGAGGGAACGAGGAGAAGTGGGAGACCAAATTGGAGGTGGAAAGATGGAGTAAAATAGATTTTGAGTGATTGGGGCCTGAACATGCAGGAGGGTGAAAGGCGTGCAAGGAATAGAGTTAATTGGAACTATGTGGTATACCGGGGTCGACGTGCTGTCAATGGATTGAACCAGGGCATGTGAAGCGTCTGGGTTAAACAATGGAAAGTTCTGTGTGGCCTGGATGTGGAATAGGAGCTGTGGTTTCGGTGCATTATTACATGACAGCTAGAGACTGAGTGTGAACGAATGGGGCCTTTGTTGTCTTTCCCTAGCGCTACCTCGCACACATGAGGGGGGAGGGGATTGTTATTCCATGTGTGGCGAGGTGGCGATGGGAATGAATAAAGGCAGACAGTATGAATTATGTACATGTGTATATATGTATATGTCTGTGTGTGTATATATATATGTGTACATTGAGATGTATAGGTATGTATATTTGCGTATGTGGACGTGTATGTATATACACGTGTATGTGGGTGGGTTGGGCCATTTCTTTCGTCTGTTTCCTTGCTGCAAATGCACCTAGGCATGAGAAGAAAGATCACGAGAGGCAAGTGTTTTGGGAGCAGCTGAATGAGTGTGTTAGTGGTTTTGATGCACGAGACCGGGTTATAGTGATGGGTGATTTGAATGCAAAGGTGAGTAATGTGGCAGTTGAGGGAATAATTGGTATACATGGGGTGTTCAGTGTTGTAAATGGAAATGGTGAAGAGCTTGTAGATTTATGTGCTAAAAAAGGACTGATGATTGGGAATACCTGGTTTAAAAAGCGAGATATACATAAGTATACTTATGTAAGTAGGAATGATGGCCAGAGAGCGTTATTGGATTATATGTTAATTGACAGGCGCGCGAAAGAGAGACTTTTGGATGTTAATGTGCTGAGAGGTGGAACTGGAGGGATGTCTGATCATAATCTTGTGGAGGCTAAGGTGAAGATTTGTATGGGTTTTCAGAAAAGAAGAGTGAATGTTGGGGTGAAGAGGGTGGTGAGAGTAAGTGAGCTTGGGAAGGAGACTTATGTGAGGAAGTACCAGGAGAGACTGAGTACAGAATGGAAAAAGGTGAGAACAATGGAAGTAAGGGGAGTGGGGGAGGAATGGGATGTATTTAGGGAATCAGTGATGGATTGCGCAAAAGATGCTTGTGGCATGAGAAGAGTGGGAGGTGGGTTGATTAGAAAGGGTAGTGAGTGGTGGGATGAAGAAGTAAGAGTATTAGTGAAAGAGAAGAGAGAGGCATTTGGACGATTTTTGCAGGGAAAAAATGCAATTGAGTGGGAGATGTATAAAAGAAAGAGACAGGAGGTCAAGAGAAAGGTGCAAGAGGTGAAAAAAAGGGCAAATGAGAGTTGGGGTGAGAGAGTATCATTAAATTTTAGGGAGAATAAAAAGATGTTCTGGAAGGAGGTAAATAAAGTGCGTAAGACAAGGGAGCAAATGGGAACTTCAGTGAAGGGCGCAAATGGGGAGGTGATAACAAGTAGTGGTGATGTGAGAAGGATATGGAGTGAGTATTTTGAAGGTTTGTTGAATGTGTTTGATGATAGAGTGGCAGATATAGGCTGTTTTGGTCGAGGTGGTGTGCAAAGTGAGAGGGTTAGGGAAAATGATTTGGTAAACAGAGAAGAGGTAGTGAAAGCTTTGCGGAAGATGAAAGCCGGCAAGGCAGCAGGTTTGGATGGTATTGCAGTGGAATTTATCAAAAAAGGGGGTGACTGTATTGTTGACTGGTTGGTAAGGTTATTTAATGTGTGTATGACTCATGGTGAGGTGCCTGAGGATTGGCGGAATGCGTGCATAGTGCCATTGTACAAAGGCAAAGGGGATAAGAGTGAGTGCTCAAATTACAGTGGTATAAGTTTGTTGAGTATTCCTGGTAAATTATATGGGAGGGTATTGATTGAGAGGGTGAAGGCATGTACAGAGCATCAGATTGGGGAAGAGCAGTGTGGTTTCAGAAGTGGTAGAGGATGTGTGGCTCATGTGTTTGCTTTGAAGAATGTATGTGAGAAATACTTAGAAAAGCAAATGGATTTGTATGTAGCATTTATTGATCTGGAGAAGGCATATGATAGAGTTGATAGAGATGCTGTGTGGAAGGTATTAAGAATATATGGTGTGGGAGGCAAGTTGTTAGAAGCAGTGAAAAGTTTTTATCGAGGATGTAAGGCATGTGTACGTGTAGGAAGAGAGGAAAGTGATTGGTTCTCAGTGAATGTAGGTTTGCGGCAGGTGTGTATGATGTCTCCATGGTTGTTTAATTTGTTTATGGATGGGGTTGTTAGGGAGGTGAATGCAAGAGTTTTGGAAAGAGGGGCAAGTATGAAGTCTGTTGGGGATGAGAGAGCTTGGGAAGTGAGTCAGTTGTTGTTCGCTGATGATACAGCGCTGGTGGCTGATTCATGTGAGAAACTGCAGAAGCTGGTGACTGAGTTTCGTAAAGTGTGTGGAAGAAGAAAGTTAAGAGTAAATGTGAATAAGAGCAAGGTGATTAGGTACAGTAGGGTTGAGGGTCAAGTCAATTGGGAGGTGAGTTTGAATGGAGAAAAACTGGAGGAAGTGAAATGTTTAAGATATCTTTGAGTGGATCTGGCAGCGGATGGAACCATGGAAGCGGAAGTGGATCATAGGGTGGGGGGGGGGGGGGGCGAAAATTCTGGGAGCCTTGAAGAATGTGTGGAAGTCGAGAACATTATCTCAGAAAGCAAAAATGGGTATGTTTGAAGGAATAGTGGTTCCAACAATGTTGTATGGTTGCGAGGCGTGGGCTATGGATAGAGTTGTGCGCAGGAGGATGGATGTGCTGGAAATGAGATGTTTGAGGACAATGTGTGGTGTGAGGTGGTTTGATCGAGTAAGTAACGTTAGGGTAAGAGAGATGTGTGGAAATAAAAAGAGCGTGGTTGAGAGAGCAGAAGAGGGTGTTTTGAAATGGTTTGGGCACATGGAGAGAATGAGTGAGGAAAGAATGACCAAGAGGATATATGCGTCGGAGGTGGAGGGAACGAGGAGAAGAGGGAGACCAAATTGGAGGTGGAAAGATGGAGTGAAAAAGATTTTGTGTGATCGGGGCCTGAACATGCAGGAGGGTGAAAGGAGTTCAAGGAATAGAGTGAATTGGATCGATGTGGTATACCGGGGATGACGTACTGTCAGTGGATTGCATCAAGTCATGTGAAGCGTCTGGGGTAAACCATTGAAAGCTGTGTAGGTATGTATATTTGCGTGTGTGGACGTATGTATATACATGTGTATGGGGGTGGGTTGGGCCATTTCTTTCGTCTGTTCCTTGCGTTACCTCGCAAACGCGGGAGACAGCGACAAAGCAAAAAAAAAGAAATATATATATATATATATATATATATAAATATAGTTATAGTGATGGGTGATTTGAATGCAAAGGTGAGTAATGTGGCAGTTGAGGGAATAATTGGTATGCATGGGGTGTTCAGTGTTGTAAATGGAAATGGTGAAGAGCTTGTAGATTTATGTGCTGAAAAAGGACTGATGATTGGGAATACCTGGTTTAAAAAGCGAGATATACATAAGTATACTTATGTAAGTAGGAGAGATGGCCAGAGAGCGTTATTGGATTACGTGTTAATTGACAGGCGTGCGAAAGAGAGACTTTTGGATGTTAATGTGCTGAGAGGTGCAACTGGAGGGATGTCTGATCATTATCTTGTGGAGGCTAAGGTGAAGATTAGTATGGGTTTTCAGAAAAGAGGAGTGAATGTTGGGGTGAAGAAGGTGGTGAGAGTAAGTGAGCTTGGGAAGGAGACCTGTGTGGGGAAGTACCAGGAGAGACTGTGTACAGAATGGAAAAAGGTGAGAACAATGGAAGTAAGGGGAGTGGGGGAGGAATGGGATGTATTTAGGGAATCAGTGATGGATTGCGCAAAAGATGCTTGTGGCATGAGAAGAGTGGGAGGTGGGCTGTTTAGAAAGGGTAGTGAGTGGTGGGATGAAGAAGTAAGAGTATTAGTGAAAGAGAAGAGAGAGGCATTTGGACGATTTTTGCAGGGAAAAAATGCAATTGAGTGGGAGAAGTATAAAAGAAAGAGACAGGAGGTCAAGAGAAAGGTGCAAGAGGTGAAAAAAAGGGCAAATGAGAGTTGGGGTGAGAGACTATCAGTAAATTTTAGGGAGAATAAAAAGATGTTCTGGAAGGAGGTAAATAGGGTGCGTAAGACAAGGGAGCAAATGGGAACTTCAGTGAAGGGCGTAAATGGGGAGGTGATAACAAGTAGCGGTGATGTGAGAAGGAGATGGAATGAGTATTTTGAAGGTTTGTTGAATGTGTCTGATGACAGAGTGGCAGATATAGGGTGTTTGGGTCGAGGTGGTGTGCAAAGTGAGAGGGTTAGGGAAAATGATTTGGTAAACAGAGAAGAGGTAGTAAAAGCTTTGCGGAAGATGAAAGCCGGCAAGGCAGCAGGTTTGGATGGTATTGCAGTGGAATTTATTAAGAAAGGGGGTGACTGTATTGTTGACTGGTTGGTAAGGTTATTTAATGTATGTATGACTCATGGTGAGGTGCCTGAGGATTGGCGGAATGCGTGCGTAGTGCCATTGTACAAAGGGGTGAGGGTCAAGTCAATTGGGAGGTGAGTTTGAATGGAGAAAAACTGGAGGAAGTGAAGTGTTTTAGATATCTGGGAGTGGATCTGTCAGCGGATGGAACCATGGAAGCGGAAGTGGATCATAGGGTGGGGGAGGGGGCGAAAATTTTGGGAGCCTTGAAAAATGTGTGGAAGTCGAGAACATTATCTCGGAAAGCAAAAATGGGTATGTTTGAGGGAATAGTGGTTCCAACAATGTTGTATGGTTGCGAGGCGTGGGCTATGGATAGAGATGTGCGCAGGAGGATGGATGTGCTGGAAATGAGATGTTTGAGGACAATGTGTGGTGTGAGGTGGTTTGATCGAGTAAGTAACGTAAGGGTAAGAGAGATGTGTGGAAATAAAAAGAGCGTGGTTGAGAGAGCAGAAGAGGGTGTTTTGAAATGGTTTGGGCACATGGAGAGAATGAGTGAGGAGAGATTGACCAAGAGGATATATGTGTCGGAGGTGGAGGGAACGAGGAGAAGAGGGAGACCAAATTGGAGGTGGAAAGATGGAGTGAAAAAGATTTTGTGTGATCGGGGCCTGAACATGCAGGAGGGTGAAAGGAGGGCAAGAAATAGAGTGAATTGGAGTCATGTGGTATACAGGGGTTGACGTGCTGTCAGTGGATTGAAGCAAGGCATGTGAAGCGTCTGGGGTAAACCATGGAAAGCTGTGTAGGTATGTATATTTGCGTGTGTGGACGTGTGTATGTACATGTGTATGGTGGGGGGGTTGGGCCATTTCTTTCGTCTGTTTCCTTGCGCTACCTCGCAAACGCGGGAGACAGCGACAAAGTATAAAAAAAAAAAAAAAAAAAAAAAAAAAAAAAATATATATATATATATATATATATATATATATATATATATATATATATATATATATATATATATATATATATATATATATATATATATATATATATATATATATATATATTTTTTTTTTTTTTTTTTTTTTTTCCAAAAGAAGGAACAGAGAAGAAGGCCAAGTGAGGATATTCCCTCAAAGGCCCAGTCCTCTGTTCTTAACGCTACCTCGCTATTGCGGGAAATAGCGAATAGTATGAAAAAATATATATATATATACATATATATATATATATATATATATATATATATATATATATATATATATATATATATATATATATATATATATATATATATATATATATATATATATATAGATAGATAGATAGATAGGTAGTATGTTTGAGGAAAGGAACCTGGATGATTTGGCTCTGAGTAAAACGAAGCTCAAGGGTAAAAGGGAAGAGTGGTTTGGGAATGTCTTGGGAGTAAAGTCAGGGGTTAGTGAGTGGACAAGAGGAAGGGAAGGAGGACCAGTACTCCTGAAACAGGAGTTGTGGGAGTATGTGATAGAATGTAAGAAAGTAAATTCTCGATTAATATGGGTAAAACTGAAAGTTGATGGAGAGAGATGAGTCATTATTGGTGCATATGCACCTGGGCATGAGAAGAAAGATCATGAGAGGCAAGTGTTTTGTGAGCAGCTGAATGAGTGTGTTAGTGGTTATGATGCACGAGACCGGGTTATAGTGATGGGTGATTTGAATGCAAAGGTGAGTAATGTGGCAGTTGAGGGAATAATTGGTATACATGGGGTGTTCAGTGTTGTAAATGGAAATGGTGAAGAGCTTGTAGATTTATGTGCTGAAAAAGGACTGGTGATTGGGAATACCTGGTTTAAAAAGCGAGATATACATAAGTATACGTATGTAAGTAGGAGAGATGTCCAGAGAGCGTTATTGGATTACGTGTTAATTGACAGGCGCGCGAAAGAGAGCCTTTTGGATGTTAATGTGTAGAGAGGTGCAACTGGAGGGATGTCTGATCATTATCTTGTGGAGGCTAAGGTGAAGATCTGTATGGGTTTTCAGAAAAGAAGAGTGAATGTTGAGGTGAAGAGGGTGGTGAGAGTAAGTGAGCTTGGGAAGGAGACTTGTGTGAGGAAGTACCAGGAGAGACTGGGTACAGAATGGGAAAAGGTGAGAACAATGGAAGTAAGGGGAGTGGGGGATGAATGGGATGTATTTAGGGAATCAGTGATGGATTGCGCAAAAGATGCTTGTGGCATGAGGAGAGTGGGAGGTGGGTTGATTAGAAAGGGTAGTGAGTGGTGGGATGAAGAAGTAAGATTATTAGTGAAAGAGAAGAGAGAGGCATTTGGACGATTTTCGGAGGGGAAAAATGCAATTGAGTGGGAGATGTATAAAAGAAAGAGACAGGAGGTCAAGAGAAAGGTGCAAGAGGTGATAAAGAGGGCAAATGGGAGTTGGGGTGAGAGAGTATCTTTAAATTTTAGGGAGAATAAAAAGATGTTCTGGAAGGAGGTAAATAAAGTGCGTAAGACAAGGGAGCAATTGGGAACTTCAGTGAAGGGCGCAAATGAGGAGGTGATAACAAGTAGTGGTGATGTGAGAAGGAGATGGAATGAGTATTTTGAGGGTTTGTTGAATGTGTTTGATGATAGAGTGGCAGATATAGGCTGTTTTGGTCGAGGTGGTGTACAAAGTGAGAGGGTTAGGGAAAATGATTTGGTAAACAGAGAAGAGGTAGTGAAAGCTTTGCGGGAGATGAAAGCCGGCAAGGCAGCAGGTTGGGATGGTATTGCAGTGGAATTTATTAAAAAAGGGGGTGACTGTATTATTGACTGGTTGGTAAGGTTATTTAATGTATGTATGACTCATGGTGAGGTGCCTGAGGATTGGCGGAATGCGTGCATAGTGCCATTGTACAAAGGCAAAGGGGATAAGAGTGAGTGCTCAAATTACAGAGGTATAAGTTTGTTGAGTATTCCTGGTAAATTATATGGGAGGGTATTGATTGAGAGGGTGAAGGCATGTACAGAGCATCAGATTGGGGAAGAGCAGTGTGGTTTCAGAAATGGTAGAGGATGTGTGGATCAGGTGTTTGCTTTGAAGAATGTATGTGAGAAATACTTAGAAAAGCAAATGGATTTGTATGTAGCATCTATGGATCTGGAGGAGGAATATGATAATGTTGATAGAGATTCTCTGTGGAAGGTATTAAGAATATATGGTGTGGGAGGAAAGTTGTTAGAAGCAGTGAAAAGGTTTTATCGAGGATGTAAGGCATGTGTACGTGTAGGAAGAGAGGAAATTGATTGGTTCTCAGTGAATGTAGGTTTGCGGCAGGGGTGTGTAATGTCTCCATGGTTGTTTAATTTGTTTATGGATGGGGTTGTTAGGGAGGTGAATGCAAGAGTTTTGGAAAGAGGGGCAAGTATGAAGTCTGTTGGGGATGAGAGAGCTTGGGAAGTGATTCAGTTGTTGTTCGCTGATGATACAGCGCTGGTGGCTGATTCATATGAAAAACTGCAGAAGCTGGTGAATGAGTTTGGTAAAGTGTGTGAAAGAAGAAAGTTAAGAGTAAATGTGAATAAGAGCAAGGTTATTAGGTACAGTAGGGTTGAGGGTCAAGTCAATTGGGAGGTGAGTTTGAATGGAGAAAAACTGGATGAAGTAAAGTGTTTTAGATATCTGGGAGTGGATCTGGCAGCGGATGGAACCATGGAAGCGGAAGTGGATCATAGGATGGGGGAGGGGGCGAAAATTCTGGGAGCCTTGAAGAATGTGTTGAAGTCGAGAACATTATCTCGGAAAGCAAAAATGGGTATGTTTGAAGGAATAGTGGTTCCAACAATGTTGTATGTTTGCGAGGCGTGGGCTATGGATAGAGTGGTGCGCAGGAGGATGGATGTGCTGGAATAGAGATGTTTGAGGACACTGTGTGGTGTGAGGTGGTTTGATCGAGTGAGTAACGTAAGGGTAAGAGAGATGTGTGGAAATAAAAATAGCTTGGTTGAGAGAGCAGAAGAGGGTGTTTTGAAATGGTTTGGGCACATGGAGAGAATGAGTGAGGAAAGATTGACCAAGAGGATATATGTGTCGGAGGTGGAGGGAACGAGGAGAAGAGGGAGACCAAATTGGAGGTGGAAGGATGGAGTGAAAAAGATTTTGTGTGATCGGGGCCTGAACATGCAGGAGGGTGAAAGGAGGGCAAGGAATAGAGTGAATTGGAGCGATGTGGTATACCGGGGTTGACGTGCTGTCAGTGGATTGAATCAGGGCATTTGAAGCGTCTGGGGTAAACCATGGAAAGCTGTGTAGGTTTGTATATTTGCGTGTGTGGACGTATGTATATACATGTGTATGGGGGTGGGTTGGGCCATTTCTTTCGTCTGTTTCCTTGCGCTACCTCGCAAACGCGGGAGAAAGCGACAAAGCAAAAAAAAAAAAAAAAAATATATATATATATAATATATATATATATATATATATATATATATATATATATATATATATATATATATATATATATATATATATATATATATATATATATATATATATATATATATATATATATATATATATATATATATATATATATATATATATATATATATATATATATATATATATATGTATTATATATTTTCTTTTATTATACTTTGTCGCTGTCTCCCGCGTTTGCGAGGTAGCGCAAGGAAACAGACGAAAGAAATGGCCCCCCCCCCCCCATACACATGTATATACATACGTCCATACACGCAAATATACATACCTACACAGCTTTCCATGGTTTACCTCAGACGCTTCACATGCCCCGATTCAATCCACTGACAGCACGTCAACCCCGGTATACCACATCGCTCCAATTCACTCTATTCCTTGCCCTCCTTTCACCCTCCTGCATGTTCAGGCCCCGATCACACAAAATCCTTTTCACTCCATCCTTCCACCTCCAATTTGGTCTCCCTCTTCTCCTTGTTCCCTCCACCTCCGACACATATATCTTCTTGGTCAATCTCTCCTCACTCATCCTCTCCATGCGCCCAAACCACTTCAAAACACCCTCTTCTGCTCTCTCAACCACGCTCTTTTTATTACCACACATCTCTCTTACCCTTACGTTACTCACTCGATCAAACCACCTCACACCAAACATTGTCCTCAAGCATCTCATTTCCAGCACATTCATCCTCCTGCGCACAACTCTGTCCATAGCCCACGCCTTGCAACCATACAACATTGTTGGAACCACTATTCCTTTAAACATACCCATTTTTGCTTTCCGAGATAATGTTCTCGACTTCCACACATTCTTCAAGGCCCCCAGGATTTTCGCCCCCTCCCCCACCCTATGATCCACTTCCGCTTCCATGGTTCCATCCGCTGCCAGATCCACTCCCAGATATCTAAAACACTTCACTTCCTCCAGTTTTTCTCCATTCAAACTCACCTCCCAATTGACTTGACCCTCAACCCTACTGTACCTAATAACCTTGCTCTTATTCACATTTACTCTTAACTTTCTTCTTCCACACACTTTTCCAAACTCAGTCACCAGCTTCTGCAGTTTCTCACATGAATCAGCCACCAGCGCTGTATCATCAGCGAACAACAACTGACTCACTTCCCAGGCTCTCTCATCCCCAACAGAATTCATACTTGCCCCTCTTTCCAAAACTCTTGCATTTACCTCCCTAACAACCCCATCCATAAACAAATTAAACAACCTTGGAGACATCACACACCCCTGCCGCAAACCTACATTCACTGAGAACCAATCACTTTCCTCTCTTCCTACACGTACACATGCCTTACATCCTCGATAAAAACTTTTCACTGCTTCTAACAACTTTCCTCCCACACCATATATTCTTAATACCTTCCACAGAGCATATATATATATATATATATATATATATATATATATATATATATATATATATATATATATATATATATATATATATATATATATATATATGTGAGCATATATTGCCGGATTGGAGGAATGCTTGTATAGTGCTATTGTACAAAGGCAAAGGGGATAAGAGTGAGTGTTGAAATTACAGAGATGTAAGTTTGTTGAGTATTCCTGGTAAATTATATGGGAGGGTATTGATTTAGAGGGTGAAGGATGTTAACGAGCATCAGATTGGGGAAGAGTAGTGTGGTTTCAGAAGTGGTAAAGGATGTGTGGATCAGGTGTTTGCTTTGAAGAATGTATGTGAGAAATACTTAGAAAAGCAAATGGATTTGTATGTAGCATTTATGGATCTGGAGAAGCCATATGATAGAGTAGATAGAGGTGCTCCGTGGAAGGTATTAAGAATATATGGTGTGGGAGGCAAGTTGTTAGAAGCAGTGAAAGGTTTTTATCGAGGATGTAAGGCATGTGTACGTGTAGGAAGAGAGGAAAGTGATTGGTTCTCAGTGAATGTTGGTTTGCGGCAGGGGTGTGTGATGTCTCCATGGTTGTTTAATTTGTTTATGGATGGGGTTGTTATGAAGGTGAATGCAAGAGTTTTGGAGAGAGGGGCAAGTATGAAGTCGGTTGTGGATGAGAAAGCTTGGGAAGTGAGTCAGTTGTTGTTTGCTGATGATACAGCGCTGTTGGCTGATTCGGGTGAGAAACTGTAGAAGGTGGTGACTGAGTTTAGTAAAGTGTGTGAAAGAAGAAAGTTAAGAGTAAATGTAAATATGAGCAAGGTTATTAGGTACAGTAGGTTTGAGGGACAAGTCAATTGGGAGGTAAGTTTGAATGGAGAAAAACTTTAGGAAGTGAAGTGTTTTAGATATCTGGGAGTGTATTTGGCAGCTGATGGAACCATGGAAGCGGAAATGAATCACATGGTTGTGGTGGTGGTGGTTATGGTGGTGGTGGGGTGGGGGAACTAAAGTTTTTGGAGCTTTAAAAAATGTGTGGATGTCGAGAACGTTATCTCGGATAGCAGAAATGGGTATGTTTGAAGGAATAGTGGTTCCAACAATGTTGTGTGGTTGCGAGGCGTGGGCTATGGATGGAGTTGTCTGGAGGAGGGTGGATGTGCTGGATATGTTTGAGGACAATATATGGTGTGAGGTGGTTTGATGGAGTAACGAATGTAAGGGTGAGATTTGTGGTAATAAAAAGAGTTTGGTCGAAAGAGCAGAAGAAGGTGTTTTGAAATGGTTTGGTTACATGGACAGAATGAGTGAGGAAAGATTGGCCAAGAGGATATATGTGACAGAGGTGGAGGGGACGAGGAGAAGTGGGAGACCAAATCGGAGGTGGAAAGATGGAGTGAAAAAGATTTTGAGCTGTCAGGGCCTGAGCATGCAGGAGGGTGAAAGACGTGCAAGGAATAGAGTGAATTGGAATGATGTGGTATACCGGGGTCGACGTGCTGTCAATGGATTGAACCAGGGCTTGTGAAGTCTGGGGTAAACCATGTGGGGCCTGGATGTGGAAAGGAAGCTGTGGTTTCGGTGCATTATGCATGATAGCTAGAGGCTGAGTATGAACGAATGTGGCCTTTGTTGTCTTTTCCAAGCGCTACCTCGCGCACATGCGGAGGGAGGGGGCTGTCATTTCATGTTTGGTGGAGTAGCGACGAGAATGAATAAGGGCAGAAAGTATGATTTATGTACATGTGTATATATGTATATGTCTGAGTGTGTATATATATATATATATGTACATGTTGAGATGTATAGGTATGTATATGTGCATGTGTGGACGTGTATGTATATACATGTGTATGTGGGTGGGTTCGGCCATTCTTTCGTGTGTTTCCTTGCGCTACCTCGCTAAAGCGGGAGACAGCGACAAAGTATAAAAGAAATTAGAAAATGAAATATGGATTTGTATGTAGCATTTATGGATCTGGAGAAGGCATATGATAGAATTGATAGAGATGCTCTGTGGAAGGTATTAAGAATATATGGTGTGGGAGGAAAGTTGTTAGAAGCAGTGAAAAGTTTTTATCGAGGATGTAAGGCATGTGTACGTGTAGGAAGAGAGGAAAGTGATTGGTTCTCAGTGAATGTAGGTTTGCGGCAGGGGTGTGTGATGTTTCCATGGTTGTTTAATTTGTTTATGGATGGGGTTGTTAGGGAGGTAAATGCAAGAGTTTTGGAAAGAGGGGCAAGTATGAAGTCTGTTGGGGATGAGAGAGCTTGGGAAGTGAGTCAGTTGTTGTTCGCTGATGATACAGCGCTGGTGGCTGATTCATGTGAGAAACTGCAGAAGCTGGTGACTGAGTTTGGTAAAGTGTGTGGAAGAAGAAAGTTAAGAGTAAATGTGAATAAGAGCAAGGTTATTAGGTACAGTAGGGTTGAGGGTCAAGTCAATTGGGAGGTGAGTTTGAATGGAGAAAAACTGGAGGAAGTGAAGTGTTTTAGATATCTAGGAGTGGATCTGGCAGCGGATGGAACCATGGAAGCGGAAGTGGATCATAGGGTGGGGGAGGGGGCGAAAATTCTGGGAGCCTTGAAGAATGTGTGGAAGTCGAGAACATTATCTCGGAAAGCAAAAATGGGTATGTTTGAAGGAATAGTGGTTCCAACAATGTTGTATGGTTGCGAGGCGTGGGCTATGGATAGAGTTGTGCGCAGGAGGATGGATGTGCTGGAAATGAGATGTTTGAGGACAATGTGTGGTGTGAGGTGGTTTGATCGAGTGAGTAACGTAAGGGTAAGAGAGATGTGTGGAAATAAAAAGAGCGTGGTTGAGAGAGCAGAATAGGGTGTTTTGAAGTGGTTTGGGCACATGGAGAGGATGAGTGAGGAAAGAATGACCAAGAGGATATATGTGTCGGAGGTGGAGGGAGCAAGGAGAAGAGGGAGACCAAATTGGAGGTGGAAAGATGGAGTGAAAAAGATTTTGTGTGATCGGGGCCTTAACATGCTGGAGGGTGAAAGGAGGGCAAGGAATAGAGTGAATTGGAGCGATGTGGTATACCGGGGTTGACGTGCTGTCAGTGGATTGAATCAAGGCATGTGAAGCGTCTGGGGTAAACCATGGAAAGCTGTGTAGGTATGTATATTTGCGTGTGTGGACGTATGTATATACATGTGTATGGGGGGGGTTTGGCCATTTCTTTCGTCTGTTTCCTTGCGCTACCTCGCAAACGCGGGAGACAGCGACAAAGTATAAAAAAAAAAAATATATATATATATATACATATATATATATATGTATATATATATATATATATATATATATATATATATATATATATATATATATATATATATATATATATATATATATATATATATATATATATATATATATATATATATATATATATATATATATTTGTCATACATACTCACCAATTCCCGCGTCAGCGAGGTAACGTCAGGAGTAGTCTTTAAAAGAAAACTCCTCACTTGGGCCCCATCTCAGTTCCTTGTTTTCGAAAAGTAAAACAGGAGGTGAGATTTCTAGGCCCCCCTCTCGAACCCCTTTGAATCGCCTTCTACGTCACTCAGGGAATACGTGGGAAATATTCTTTCTCACGTATCTCCAGGGAGCAAAGTCATTTCTGCTTACAGTATGTGTGCGTGTAAAGGTCTACTACGCCCTCAATATCTGATCCTCTGTTATTCCATCATGCTTTGACGGGACCATTCGTACTGATAAACACACACAAGGGTCCGTTTGTTCTTTTATGAATTACTACGTAATCAAACACTGACTCATGTGCATAATTTGACCACTACGTCATGATCACTCGTACTTACTTGTGGATCAATCACCAACCGTCATACCCACACATTCCCTATCCTACCTCCCTTCCTTTCTTTACCTGTCTCCGTGTATACAACGACCTGTCGCCTCATTTGCATAGTTTGACCATTACACTTTTGTCACTCTTGCCTACGCACTTAGCAAGATGTTCATATCCTGCATAAAGCCAAAATCAAAATTTTGACTTGGTTCTCAGGTTTGCTAACCACTCCTAAAAAAGCACACAGAGAAGGTCCAGAGGAAGGCAACAAAGATGGTTCCAGAACTAAGAATTCTGTAACGGGGAAAGGCTACAAGTTTTAAAGTTGTCCATCCTGGAGGAGAAAAAGTGAAGGGTGACCTGATCACTACCATTAAGTTTTAAGAACAGATTGATGACATAGACAGTGAATAATCTTTCGAGGCCTGTAAGAGTAGAGCAAACAAAGGAAATAACACGAAATACAGCAAGAAACTTATCAAGAAAAGGTGCAAAGTAGAGCTTTTGTAGTATGAGAATGATGAATGAATGGAATATGATGGCTGAGGATATAAGATTTAAGAAGTTGAATGATGGTGAGAGAATGTTCAAGAGATGGGGCCCTGCGAGAGTAAAACTTCTTCCTCGTACAGGGCAAATGTGTAATCATTACATTCTTTATTTTCTACACTCTTTCTTTCAGTATCCCGTTCATATACAATATACCTTTTGACCTAATTTTCACATTTTAACCCTTATACCATAAGTGACAGGTTAATCATGCTAGATAGGTAGGTGAGTGGAAGTGACAGGTGTGCCATCTCTGGTTGTTGTATATGGGTGACAAATCTATCCTTTGCATGATTACACCTGTCCCTGCAGATAAGCTTATATGGTATCAGTGACTATCGCTAATCCATTATAATCATCTATGGTTACTGATATATGTAATGTATATATCATTACTGATGGATATAGCACTTAGATTTCATTTAACTCATTATATTTGTTTATGTAATTTGATATGCTTTTTATGTAAAATCTACTCTTTTTATACATGGAATACATGATTTCTTTATTTCAAAGCAAATCTATAATCATTAAAGATATGAGATGTGTATCCTCTAAACAACTTAATGATAAAGTACAACTGCCTGTGACTAAAATATTTGGAAACCACACTAATTCAACTACGTTGACAATGTAGAGCATTTTGATTTTCCTGTATTGCTCATTCATATCTCGATATCCATGAACTCCATCACCAAGATACGGTTTGTCTTCCCACAGGCAGACCGATGCAATGGGATCTCAGCAGGCGCTGTGGTTGTTGGTCCTCACGATCTTTGTGCTTTGGGGAGTCCAGGTGAAAGCTGTACGAGAGTCTGACACTAACTGGACCTATCACAGTGAAGATCCGTCGCTCAAAAAGCCCACAATAGTTACACCATATACTCTGTTCCCATCTTTCCAAGACAGACACCGAAGAAAAGCGTTCAGCTCTACAGGTGTGTATGACAACGAGAAATGCATTTCTGAAACTGAACTGACGTGTTCAGTAGCAGCAGTAGTGAACCAATTCATCCACACTGTGCAGATGGAAAGACGAAGCCAGAATAAGAATATTAACGCTCTGGAACGCCAGATAGCAAGGAAAGTTTCAATATCATCAACAGATGAAGCTTCATCACTGGGTCAGATGTTGGTAACTGTGGTCATGGCAGAGCTCAGGGAGTGTGCTCTGGTGGTGGCTTACGATGCTGGCTACAGTAGACACGCTGTACTGCAGCACCTGCTCCTCCTGCACAACCCACGACAGGTGAGATGATTATCATGTTAACTATATTCAGTCACCTTCACTGTTAGATCTGCTTTCAGTAACACCACTGTACCTGAGAGACATTAGAAATTAATGAAAGCTGTTGCACTATTGATTATATATATATATATATATATATATATATATATATATATATATATATATATATATATATATATATATATATATATATATATATATATATATATATATGTATATGTATATGTATATATATATATATATATTCTTTTTTTTCTTTCATTCTATTCGCCATTTCCCGCCTCGGCGAGGTAGCGTTAAGAACAGAGGACTGGGCCTCTGAGGAAACATCCTCACCCGGCCCCCTTCTCTGTTCCTTCCTTTGGAAAACTAAAAAAAAGAAAAAAAAAAAATGAGAGGGGAAGATTTCCAGCCCCCTGCTCCCTTCCCTTTTAGTCGCCTTCTACGAAACGCAGGGAATACGTGGGAAGTATTCTTTCTCCCCTATCCCCAGGGATAATATATATATATATAAATATATATATATATATATATATATATATATATACATATATATATATATATATATATATATATATATATATATATATATATATATATATATATATATATATATATATATATATATATATATATATATATATATATATATATATATATATATATATATATATATATATATAATATATATATATATATATATATTTTTTTTTTTTTTTATACTTTGTCGCTGTCTCCCGCTTTTGCGAGGTAGCGCAAGGAAACAGACGAAAGAAATGGCCCCACCCCCCCCCATACACATGTATATACACACGTCCACACACGCAAATATACATACCTACACAGCTTTCCATGGTTTACCCCAGACGCTTCACATGCCTTGATTCAATCCACTGACAGCACGTCAACCCCGGTATACCACATCGCTCCAATTCACTCTATTCCTTGCCCTCCTTTCAGGCCCCGATCAGGCCCCGATCACACAAAATCTTTTTCACTCCATCTTTCCACCTCCAATTTGGTCTCCCTCTTCTCCTCGTTCCCTCCACCTCCGACACATATATCCTCTTGGTCAATCTTTCCTCACTCATTCTCTCCATGTGCCCAAACCACTTCAAAACACCCTCTTCTGCTCTCTCAACCACGCTCTTTTTATTTCCACACATCTCTCTTACCCTTACGTTACTCACTCGATCAAACCACCTCACACCACACATTGTCCTCAAACATCTCATTTCCAGCACATCCATCCTCCTATATATCCTCCTATACATATATATATGTATATATATATATATATATATATATATATATATATATATATATATATATATATATATATATATATATATATATATATATATATATATATATATATATATATATATATATATATATATATATATATATCCCTGGGGATGGGGGAGAAAGAATACTTCCCACGCATTCCACATGTGTCGTAAAAGGCGACTAAAGGGGACGGGAGCGGGGTGCTAGAAACCCTCCCGTCCTTGTATTTTAACTTTCTAAAAGGGGAAATAGAAGAAGGAGTCACGCTGGGAGTGCTCATCCTCCTCGAAGGCTCAGATTGGAGTGTCTAAATGTGTGTGGATGTAGCCAAGATGAGAAAAAAGGAGATAGGTAGTGTGTTTGAGGAAAGGAACCTGGATGTTTTGGCTCTGAGTGAAACGAAGCTCAAGGGTAAAGGGGAAGAGTGGTTTGGGAATGTTTTGGCAGTAAAGTCAGGGGTTGGTGAGAGGACAAGAGCAAGGGAAGGAGTAGCACTACTCCTGAAACAGGAGTTGTGGGAGTATGTGATAGAGTATAAGAAACTAAACTAAAGATTGATATGGGTAAAACTGAAAATTGATGGAGAGAGATGGGTGATTATTGGTGCCTATGCACCTAAGCATGAGAAGAAAGATCATGAGAGGCAAATGCTTTGGGAGCAGCTGAGTGTGTAATTAGTTTTGATGCACGAGATCGGGTCATAGTGATAGATGATTTGAATGTAAAGGTGAGTAATGTGGCAGTTGAGGGAATAATTGGTGTACATGGAGCGTTCAGTGTTGTTAATGGAAATGGTGAAGAGCTTATAGATTTGTGTGCTGAAAAAGAGCTGTTGATTGGGAATACCCGGTTGAAAAAGAGTGATATACATAAGTATACGTATGTAAGTAGGAGAAATGGCCAGAGAGCGTTATTGGACTACGTGTTAATTGATAGGCGCATGAAAGAGCGACTTTTGGATGTTAATGTGCTGAGAGGTGCATCTGGAGTGATGTCTGATCATTATCTTGTGGAGGGGAAGGTAAAGATTTGTAGAGGTTTTTAGAAAAGAAGAGAGAACGTTGGGGTAACGAGAGTGGTGAAGGTAAGTAAGCTTAGGAAGGAGACTTGTGTGAGGAAGTACCAGGAGAGACTGAGTGCAGAATGGAAAAAGGTGAAAGCAAAGGACGTAAGGGAAGTGGGGGAAGGATGGGATGTATTTAGGGAAGTAGTGATGGCTGGCACAAAAGATGCTTGTGGTAAGAGATGCGTAGGAGGTGGGCAGATTAGAAAGGGTAGTGAGTGATGGGACGAAGGAGTAAGAATATTAGTGAAAGAGAAGAGAGTGGCATTTGGAAAATTTTTGCAGGAGAATAGTGCAAATGACTGGGAGATGTATAAAGGGAAGAGGCAGGAGGTCAAGAGAAAGGTGCAAGAGGTGATAAAGAGGGCAAATGATAGTTGGCGTGAGAGAGTATTATTAGATCTAATGGAGAATATTTTGGAAGGAGGTAAATAAAGTGCACAAGACACGAGAACAAATGGGATAATCGGTGAAGGGGGCTAATGGGGAGGTAATAACAAGGAGTGGTGATGTGAGAAAGAGATGGAGTGAGTATTTTGAAGGTTTGTTAAATGCGTTAGATGATAGAGTGACAGATATAGGGTGGTGTGACGAAGGGAGAGGGTTAGGGAGAATGATTTGTTAAACAGAGAAGAGGTAGTGAAAGCTTTGCGGAAGATGAAAGCCGGCAAGGCGGCAGGTTTGGATGGTGTTGCAGTGGAATTTGTTAAAAAAGTGGGTGACTGTGTTATTGACTGGTTGGTAAGGATATTTACTGTATGTACGGCTCATGGTGAAGTGCCTGAGGATTCGCGTAATGCATGCATAGTGCCATTGTACAAAGGCAAAAGGGATAAAGGTGAGTGCTCAAATGACAAATATATAAGTTCGCTGAGTATTGCTGGGAAACTATATGGGAGGTTGTTGATTGAGAAGGTGAAGGCATGTAAAGAGCAACAGATTGGGGAAGAGCAGTGTGGTTTCAGAAGTGGTAGAGGATGTGTGGTTCAGGTGTTTGCTTTGAAGACTGTTTATGAGAACTAGCTACAAAAACAAATAGATTTGTATGTAGCATTTATGGATCTGGAGAAGGCATATGACAGAGTTGATAGTGATGCTCCGTGGAAGGTATTAAGAATATTTGGTGTAGGAGGCAAGTTGCTAGAAGCAGTGAAATTTTTTTTATTGAGGCTGTAAGGCATGTGTACAAGTAGGAAAAGAGGTAAGTCATTGGTTCTTTATGAATGTCGGTTTGCGAGAGGGATGCGTGATATCGCCGTTGTTGTTTAATTTGTTTATGGATGGGGTTGTTAGGGAAGTGAATGCAAGAGTTTTGGAGGAAAGAGCAAGTATGCTGTCTATCATGGATGAGAGAGCTTGGGAAGTTAGTCAGTTGTTGTTTGCTGATGATACAGCTCTGGTTGCTGATTCGGGTGAGAAACTGCAGAAGCTGGTGACTGAGTTTGGTAAAGTGTTTGAAAGAAGAAAGCTGAGAGTAAATGTGAATAAGAGCAAGGTAATTGGTACAGTAGGGTTGAGGGACATGTCAATTGTGAGGTAAGTGTGAATGAAGAAAAACTGGGGGAAGTGAAGTGTTTTGGATATCTGGGAGTGGATTTGGCAGTGGATGGAACCATGGAAGCGGAAGTGAGTCATAGGGTGGGGGAGGGTGCAAGAGTTCTAGGAGCGTTGAAGAATGTGAGGAAGGCAAGAACATTATCTCGGAAAGCAAAAATGGGTACGTTTGAAGGAATAGTGGTTCCAACAATGCTATATTGTTGAGAGGCGTGGGCTATAGATAGAGTTGTGCGGAGGAGGGTGGATGTGTTGGAAATGATATGTTTGAGGACAATATATGTTGTGAGGTGGTTTGATCGAGTTGATAATGAAAGGGTAAAAGAGATGTGTGGTAATAAAAAGAATGTGGTTGAGACAACAGAAGAGGGTTTTTTGAAATGGTTTGACCGCATGGAGAGAATGAGTTAGGAAAGATTAACAAAGAGGATATATGTGTAAGGGGTGAAGGTAACGACGAGAAGTGGGAGACCAGATTGGAGGTGGAAGCATGGAGTAAAAAAGATTTTTAAGTGATCGGGGCCTGAACATGCAGGAGGGTGAAAGGCGTGCAAGGAATATAGTAAATTTGAACGATGTGGTATACTGGGGTCGACGCTCTGTCAATGAATTGAACCAGGGCATGTGAAGCGTCTGGGGTAAACCAAGGAAAGTTGTGTGGGGCCTGGATGTGGAAAGGGAGCTGTGGTTTAGGTGCATTATACATGACAGGTAGAGACTGAGTGTGAACGAATGTGGCCTTTGTTTTCTTTTCCTAGCACAACCTTGAACGCATGCTGGGGGATGGGGTTGTCATTTCAAGTGTGGCGGGGTGGTGACGAGAACGAATTAAGGCAGCAAGTATGAAGTATGTACATGTGTATATATGTATATGTCTGTGTATTTATATGTATGTATATGTTGAGATGCATAGGTATGTATATGTGCGTGTGTGGACGTGTATGTATATACATGTGTTTGTGGGTGGGTTGGGCCATTCTTTCGTCTGTTTCCTTACATTACTTCGTCAACGCGGGAGACAGCTACAAAGTATATATATATATATATCCTTCCTTCCTTCATACTATTCGCCATTCCCCGCATTAGCAAGGTAGCGTTAAGAACAGAGGACTGGGCCTTTGAGGGAATATCCTCATCTGGCCCCCTTCTCTGTTCCTTCTTTGGGAAAAAAAAAAAACAAGAGGGGAGGATATATATATATATATATATGTATATATATATATATATATATATATATATATATATATATATATATATATATATATATATATATATATATATATATATATATATATATATGGAAAAAGGTGAGAACAATGGAAGTAAGGGGAGTGGGGGAGGAATGGGATGTATTTAGGGAATCAGTGATGGATTGTGCAAAAGATGCTTGTGGCATGAGAAGAGTGGGAGGTGGGTTGATTAGAAAGGGTAGTGAGTGGTGGGATGAAGAAGTAAGAGTATTAGTGAAAGAGAAGAGAGAGGCATTTGGATGATTTTTGCAGGGAAAAAATGCAATTGAGTGGGAGATGTATAAAAGAAAGAGACAGGAGGTCAAGAGAAAGGTGCAAGAGGTGAAAAAAAGGGCAAATGAGAGTTGGTCATGAGAGAGTATCATTAAATTTTAGGGAGAATAAAAAGATGTTCTGGAAGGAGGTAAATAAAGTGCGTAAGACAAGGGAGCAAATGGGAACTTCAGTGAAGGGCGCAAATGGGGAGGCGATAACAAGTAGTGGTGATGTGAGAAGGAGATGGAGTGAGTATTTTGAAGGTTTGTTGAATGTGTTTGATGATAGAGTGGCAGATATAGGGTGTTTTGGTCGAGGTGGTGTGCAAAGTGAGAGGGTTAGGGAAAATGATTTGGTAAACAGAGAAGAGGTAGTAAAAGCTTTGCGGAAGATGAAAGCCGGCAAGGCAGCTGGTTTGGATGGTATTGCAGTGGAATTTATTAAAAAAGGGGGTGACTGTATTGTTGACTGGTTGGTAAGGTTATTTAATGTATGTATGACTCATGGTGAGGTGCCTGAGGATTGGCGGAATGCGTGCATAGTGCCATTGTACAAAGGCAAAGGGTATAGGAGTGAGTGCTCAAATTACAGAGGTATAAGTCTGTTGAGTATTCCTGGTAAATTATATGGGAGGGTATTGATTGAGAGGGTGAAGGCATGTACAGAGCATCAGATTGGGGAAGAGCAGTGTGGTTTCAGAAGTGGTAGAGGATGCGTGGATCAGGTGTTTGCTTTGAAGAATGTATGTGAGAAATACTTAGAAAAGCAAATGGATTTGTATGTAGCATTTATGGATCTGGAGAAGGCATATGATAGAGTTGATAGAGATGCTCTGTGGAAGGTATTAAGAATACATGGTGTGGGAGGCAAGTTGTTAGAAGCAGTGAAAAGTTTTTATCGAGGATGTAAGGCATGTGTACGTGTAGGAAGAGAGGAAAGTGATTGGTTCTCAGTGAATGTAGGTTTGCGGCAGGGGTGTGTGATGTCTCCATGGTTGTTTAATTTGTTTATGGATGGGGTTGTTAGGGAGGTGAATGCAAGAGTTTTGGAAAGAGGGGCAAGTATGAAGTCTGTTGGGGATGAGAGAGCTTGGGAAGTGAGTCAGTTGTTGTTCACTGATGATACAGCGCTGGTGGCTGATTCATGTGAGAAACTGCAGAAGCTGGTGACTGAGTTTGGTAAAGTGTGTGAAAGAAGAAAGTTAAGAGTAAATGTGAATAAGAGCAAGATTATTAGGTACAGTAGGGTTTGAGGGTCAAGTCAATTGGGAGGTGAGTTTGAATGGAGAAAAACTGGAGGAAGTGAAGTGTTTTAGATATCTGGGAGTGGATCTGGCAGCGGATGGAACCATGGAAGCGGAAGTGGATCATAGGGTGGGGAAGGGGGCGAAAATTCTGGGAGCCTTGAAGAATGTGTGGAAGTCGAGAATATTATCTCGGAAAGGAAAAATGGGTATGTTTGAAGGAATAGTGATTCCAACAATGTTGTATGGTTGCGAGGCGTGGGCTATGGATAGAGCTGTGCGCAGGAGGATGGATGTGCTGGAAATGAGATGTTTGAGGACAATGTGTGGTGTGAGGTGGTTTGATCGAGTAAGTAACGTAAGGGTAAGAGAGATGTGTGGAAATAAAAAGAGCGTGGTTGAGAGAGCAGAAGAGGGTGTTTTGAAATGGTTTGGGCACATGGAGAGAATGAGTCAGGAAAGATTGACCAAGAGGGTATATGTGTCGGAGGTGGAGGGAACGAGGAGAAGAGGGAGACCAAATTGGAGGTGGAAAGATGGAGTGAAAAAGATTTTGTGTGATCGGGGCCTGAACATGCAGGAGGGTGAAAGGAGGGCAAGGAATAGAGTGAATTGGAGCGATGTGGTATACCGGGGTTGACGTGCTGTCAGCGGATTGAATCAAGGCATGTGAAGCGTCTGGGGTAAACCATGGAAAGCTGTGTAGGTATGTATATTTGCGTGTGTGGACGTATGTATATACATGTGTATGGGGGTGGGTTGGGCCATTTCTTTCGTCTGTTTCCTTGCGCTACCTCGCAAAAGCGGGAGACAGCGACAAAGCAAAAAAAAAAAAATATATATATATATATATATATATATATATATATATATATATATATATATATATATATATATGTATATATATATACATATATATATATATATATATATATATATATATATATATATATATATATATATATATATATATATATATATATATATATATATATATATATATATATATATATATATATATATATATATATATATATATATATATATATATATATATATATATATATACATATATATATATATATATATATATATATATATATATATATATATATATATATATATATATATTTATATATGCATATATATACATGCATATATATATATATATATATATATATATATATATATATATATATATATATATATATATATATATATATATATATATATATATATATATATATATATATATATATGTATATATATATACATATATATATATATATATATATATATATATATATATATATATATATATATATATATATTTTTTTTTTTTTGCTTTGTCGCTGTCTCCCGCTTTTGCGAGGTAGCGCAAGGAAACAGTTGTTGTTCGCTGATGATACAGCGCTGGTGGCTGATTCATGTGAGAAACTGCAGAAGCTGGTGACTGAGTTTGGTAAAGTGTGTGGAAGAAGAAAGTTGAGAGTAAATGTGAATAAGAGCAAGGTTATTAGGTACAGTAGGGGTGAGGGTCAAGTCAATTGGGAGGTGAGTTTGAATGGAGAAAAACTGGAGGAAGTGAAGTGTTTTAGATATCTGGGAGTGGATCTGTCAGCGGATGGAACCATGGAAGCGGAAGTGGATCATAGGGTGGGGGAGGGGGCGAAAATTTTGGGAGCCTTGAAAAATGTGTGGAAGTCGAGAACATTATCTCGGAAAGCAAAAATGGGTATGTTTGAGGGAATAGTGGTTCCAACAATGTTGTATGGTTGCGAGGCGTGGGCTATGGATAGAGATGTGCGCAGGAGGATGGATGTGCTGGAAATGAGATGTTTGAGGACAATGTGTGGTGTGAGGTGGTTTGATCGAGTAAGTAACGTAAGGGTAAGAGAGATGTGTGGAAATAAAAAGAGCGTGGTTGAGAGAGCAGAAGAGGGTGTTTTGAAATGGTTTGGGCACATGGAGAGAATGAGTGAGGAGAGATTGACCAAGAGGATATATGTGTCGGAGGTGGAGGGAACGAGGAGAAGAGGGAGACCAAATTGGAGGTGGAAAGATGGAGTGAAAAAGATTTTGTGTGATCGGGGCCTGAACATGCAGGAGGGTGAAAGGAGGGCAAGAAATAGAGTGAATTGGAGTCATGTGGTATACAGGGGTTGACGTGCTGTCAGTGGATTGAAGCAAGGCATGTGAAGCGTCTGGGGTAAACCATGGAAAGCTGTGTAGGTATGTATATTTGCGTGTGTGGACGTGTGTATGTACATGTGTATGGGGGGGGGGGGGGGTTGGGCCATTTCTTTCGTCTGTTTCCTTGCGCTACCTCGCAAACGCGGGAGACAGCGACAAAGTATAAAAAAAAAAAAAAAAAAAAAAAATATATATATATATATATATATACATATATATATATAGTTTGAATGAAGAAAACTGGAGGAAGTAAAGTGTTTTAGATATCTGAAAGTGGATCTGGCAGCGGATGGAACCATGGAAGCTGAAGTGGATCATTGGGTGGGGGAGGGGGCGAAAATCCTGGGAGCCTTGAAGAATGTGTGGAAGTCGAGAACATTATCTCGGAAATCAATAATGGGTATGTTTGAAGGAATAGTGGTTCCAATAATGTTGTATGGTTGCGAGGCGTGGGCTATGGATAGAGTTGTGCGCAGGAGGGTGGATGTGCTGGAAATGAGATGTTTGAGGACAATGTGTGGTGTGAGGTGGTTTGATCGAGTAAGTAATGTAAGGGTAAGAGAGGTTTGTGGAAATAAACAGAGCGTGGTTGAGAGAGCAGAAGAGGGTGTTTTAAAATGGTTTGGGCACATGGAGAGAATGAGTGAGGAAAGATTGTCCAAGAGGATATATGTGTCGGAGGTGGAGGGAACGAGGAGAAGTGGGAGACCAAATTGAAGGTGGAAAGATGGAGTGAAAAAGATTTTGTGTGATCGGGGCCTGAACATGCAGGAGGGTGAAAGGAGGGCAAGGAATAGAGTGAATTGGATCGATGTCGTATACCGGGGCTGACGTGCTGTCAGTGGATTGAATCAGGGCATGTGAAGCGTCTGGGGTAAACCATGGAAAGTTGTGTGGGGCCTGGATGTGCAAAGGGAGCTGTGGTTTCGGGCATTATTGCATGACAGCTAGAGACTGAGTGTGAACGAATGGGGCCTTTGTTGTCTTCTCGTAGTGCTACCTCGCACACATGAGGGGGGAGGGGGATGGTATTCCATGTGTGGCGAGGTGGCAATGGGAATGAATAAAGGCAGACAGTGTGAATTGTGTGCATGGGTATATATGTGTGTGTCTCTCTGTGTATATATATGTGTACATTGAGATGTATAGGTATGTATATTTGCGTGTGTGGACGTGTATGTATATACATCGTGTATGGGTTTGGGTTGGGCCATTTCTTTCGTCTGTTTCCTTGCGCTACCTCGCAAACGCGGGAGACAGCGACAAAGCAAAATGAATAAATAAATAAAGATATATATATATATATATATATATATATATATATATATATATTGTTACGAATTCAACACTTATTCAGGCAAGGTCGCAAGTAACATATGTTACAAATACTACTGTTCCTTGTCTTGCAAGGACGTTATAGATTTGTCAAGTTGCACAACTCAGGATAACACAATAATAAAGTTATGGGATTGAATTAAAGACCAGCATTACACTAAATCTACTTATAATGAAAGAATTCAAGTGTACAAAGATAGGCACATAATTCAAGCATGAAACATTACGTTAACACTGAACATTAGAGTTAACATTGAACATAAGATAACATTTGTACATGACTTAACATTCCAGATAAGATTTCAAGCCAGGAGTTCTCTTTCCTCTATGGCAGTTCTTCGATAACATTACACTGATAATTATAACGGGCTTACAGCACAACACTTGGGTAATGGGCTTATAGCACAGCAGGGCTTACAGGCTTACCACACAGCAGGACTTACAGCAAGGGTGGACCACTTACCTCGCTGGGCTAGAAAGAGCGAGACTCAGCGGGTGTCATGGGTATATAAGCGTTCCCTGCTAGCTATACAACCTTACATTTTGATTGGCTATGAGCTTCAGTTACATTCTGATTGGTTGGAGGAACAGTTACACAAACTGCGTAGGTCACCCTCCCTCTGGTAAGCCTGCAGCGACATGTCCAGTACGGGTGGCGAAATATTCCGCAGCGGATGACAACTTACTCCCCCCCCCCCCCCTCCTCGGAGAAGGGTCGGGGTGCTCAAGGACAAATGACCATCTGGTTTCAAAATAAAATTAAAATTAAAGTATTACGCCTAATGCTTGGTGTGAACTGACGCTCCGAGGACGTCTTAATCCTCGTCCTGATAAGAAATATCAATACACAAGGACACACACACGTTATATACGCGAACATGTGAGCACAAGCACACGTGTTCCGTAACACCCCCCTCCTTAAAGGAGAAAATTCCTGGAAGAGGAATTTTCTTAAGAGCGGGATAAACAATCAGCTAACACAGTCTGTTAACACATGAGGTGTGCTGAAAACAATGTACACTATAAATTGTACATAACAAGGCCCACCTATTTAATTTCTGACTCCGTTCCCATAACTTTTGAAAGGTTTGGTAGTCAGTACACTCTAAATTGATTGGCTGAAGGGCACAAATATACAGTGTTATAATACAAATAGGAAAACAAAGGTTACTTCTATGATTGCTTGAATAACACATAAACAAAGTGCTACAATACAAATAGCAAAACAAAAGTTCCCTCTTCTTGGTGGGGGCTATATGTTTGGGCTCAACCTTCTCTCTGTCCTCCTGCATGGGGACCTTTCCAGCTTTTACAACACTGGCGGCATTCACAGCTAATCTGGTTGGAGCCTGCAAAATAAAACAGTTGAAAAGTAGGGTTCCTAACTAAAAAGAGAGACTGTCTCACACTGCTCATTCCCAACATCTGATATCATTCTTCAACAAATCTGTCAGAGGGGTTACGACTGTTGCAAAATTTACAATGAACATCCTATAGTACCCAACTATATACAAGCAACACTTCAGTTCTCTCACGCTTCCGCCCGGGTCCCAAGTCTTCGAGGCACACGCAGCTACGTCGTCGACTTCGTCACACACGGCTACTGCTGGACGCAAGATGATGCAGACTGGCACCTTCGGTTCCAAGGGTGGAGGATCACGACTGAAATATGGCTTAGGCATGTTGACGGGACATAATCTCCGACCTCTGCGCCTATCGGGGGTAGAGACAAGGTAATTGGAGCCTCTTACACTCCAGATAATGGTGTAAGAACCCTTAGAAAAGACAACCAAGGGTTGACCTGACTGCTGTAGTAGAAGCAACACCTCGTCGCCCGCCTCAAACCTTCTTAAACGAGATCGTTTGTCATACCATACTGTCCTCCGTTCCTGAGTCTCTCTGGAATGGGCGCGAGACAAATCCTCAGTCTCACCCACTGACTCTTGTACGGACTCGTAAACAGCACAGGAGGCATCACACATCTTCTCCTCACTAATTTCATCCTCAGGGAGAGTCTTCTCTCTTAAATGAGCATGAGACAAACCCTCAGTCTCAACGGAGTCTACACCAGGGGAGAGGGTATCACACAGCTTCCTCTCACTAGACTCACTCGTAGGGAGAGACTTCACTTCTTCCGTCTTAACGAAGTCTACACCAGGGGAGAGGGTATCACACAGCTTCCTCTCGCTGGCCTCACTCTCATGAAGAGTCTTTAAGTCCGCTGTCTCAACGGAGGCTACACCAGGGGAGAGGGTATCACACAGCTTCCTCTCGCTGGCCTCACCCTCATGAAGAGTCTTTAGGTCCACTGTCTCAACGGAGGCTACACCAGGGGAGAGGGTATCACACAGCTTCCTCTCGCTGGTCTCAGTCGGGGGGAGAGTCTTAACTTCCTGCGTTTCAACGGAGTCTATACCAGGGGAGAGGGTATCACACAGCCTCCTCTCGCTGGTCTTCACTTCCTCCGTTTCAACGGCTATGTCGTCAGGCACACGGCCTGCCGTGCCAGCTGTCATAGACCTGGCATCATCGTGGTTACAGACTAACTCTGGTACTTCTTCATCAAGCTGCACTGCCTCCGTGGACTCCACCGGGCCCGTAGGCAACACCGGCATTGGGTTCATCTTCCCACCCGCTAGGTCATTGCCTAACACAAAGTCCACACCTGAGACAGGTAACCTATCTACAACCCCTATGAGAGCATGGCCCGTGAAGAGATCTGTTTCTACCCTCACATCGATTAGTGGAGCTTCCTTGGGACCCGACAGTCCATCTAGCAAGACTCGGTCTCCAAACTCTCCTCGCGGCACCAAGCCATCCAACATCAGGGACTGCAGAGAACCAGAAACCCGTAATACGGTTACTTTTCGTCGTACACCACATCTACTAACATAGCCCTCAGACAGGAACGCATTGTAGTTCCCACAGAACGGATCCTTAACTACACTCTCGCAACCCCTCTTTTTCCTAAGAGCAGGGACAGCCTCACCTACTTTACTAAGTGGCCCTAAAGTTGAGAGGAGATTCACCGGTCTACTCACGGTAGAATCTCTAAATTCCTCCTCTCGAGCCCAGCAATCCCTCACCTGGTGCCCAGCCTTGCCACAATAAAAACAACTCTTAACTCTGTTGGAGTATTTCCCCTTACTTTCATGAGTTACCGGCAAGGTAGCAGCTTCAGGTGGGATTACATAATCATTGGTCCTCCCTCTGCTGTCGTAGCCCTTTGAATGCCTGCCCGCGTCAAGTTCACTGAACTTCGGTACGAGATGCAAGTTACCCAACTGGGACGACACTGGTCCTGATGGTGAAGCGTTAAGTCTAAGTTTTTCACGTTCGAGAGCTAACCTAGCTTGTTCAGTCTGCTCCTTCTGTATTTGCACTTGCGCATTGATCTTAGCTATCTCTAGCTGCTTTCGCCAATAACTGAGATCAACATTAATATCACTAGGGATATGGGGAAGGATCGAGACTTTGGCCGACATTAATGATGGAGCGGTATTGTCACCACTGATCAACGACATGATTAATGAATCAAGGAAAGAGATTCCGTTAAGGCAAGAAATATCCTGGCAAGGTCGCCAATTTATACGTTACGAATTCAACACTTATTCAGGCAAGGTCGCAAGTAACATATGTTACAAATACTACTGTTCCTTGTCTTGCAAGGACGTTATAGATTTGTCAAGTTGCACAACTCAGGATAACACAATAATAAAGTTATGGGATTGAATTAAAGACCAGCATTACACTAAATCTACTTATAATGAAAGAATTCAAGTGTACAAAGATAGGCACATAATTCAAGCATGAAACATTACGTTAACACTGAACATTAGAGTTAACATTGAACATAAGATAACATTTGTACATGACTTAACATTCCAGATAAGATTTCAAGCCAGGAGTTCTCTTTCCTCTATGGCAGTTCTTCGATAACATTACACTGATAATTATAACGGGCTTACAGCACAACACTTGGGTAATGGGCTTATAGCACAGCAGGGCTTACAGGCTTACCACACAGCAGGACTTACAGCAAGGGTGGACCACTTACCTCGCTGGGCTAGAAAGAGCGAGACTCAGCGGGTGTCATGGGTATATAAGCGTTCCCTGCTAGCTATACAACCTTACATTTTGATTGGCTATGAGCTTCAGTTACATTCTGATTGGTTGGAGGAACAGTTACACAAACTGCGTAGGTCACCCTCCCTCTGGTAAGCCTGCAGCGACATGTCCAGTACGGGTGGCGAAATATTCCGCAGCGGATGACAACTTACTCCCCCCCCCCCCCCTCCTCGGAGAAGGGTCGGGGTGCTCAAGGACAAATGACCATCTGGTTTCAAAATAAAATTAAAATTAAAGTATTACGCCTAATGCTTGGTGTGAACTGACGCTCCGAGGACGTCTTAATCCTCGTCCTGATAAGAAATATCAATACACAAGGACACACACACGTTATATACGCGAACATGTGAGCACAAGCACACGTGTTCCGTAACAATATATATATATATATATATATATATATATATATATATATATATATATATATATATATATATATATATATATATATATTATCCCTGGGGATAGGGGAGAAAGAATACTTTCCACGTATTCCCTGGGTGTCGTAGAAGGCGACTAAAAGGGGAGGGAGCGGGAGGCTGGAAATCCTCCCCTCTCTTTTTTTTTCCAAATGAAGAAACAGAGAAGGGGGCCAGGTGAGGATATTCCCTCAAAGGCCCAGTCCTCATTCTCTGTTCTTAACGCCACGTCGCTAATGCGGGAAATGGCGATTAGTATAAAATATATATATATATATATATATATATATATATATATATATATATATATATATATATATATATAAAACTTTTCATTGCTTCTAACAACTTGCCTCCCACACCATATATTCTTAATACCTTCCACAGAGCATCTCTATCAACTCTATCATATGCCTTCTCCAGATCCATAAATGCTACATACAAATCCATTTGCTTTTCTAAGTATTTCTCACATACATTCTTCAAAGCAAACACCTGATCCACACATCCTCTACCACTTCTGAAACCACACTGCTCTTCCCCAATCTGATGCTCTGTACATGCCTTCACCCTCTCAATCAATACCCTCCCATATAATTTACCAGGAATACCCAACAAACTTATACCTCTGTAATTTGAGGACTCACTCTTATCCCCTTTGCCTTTGTACAATGGCACTATGCATGCATTCCGCCAATCCTCAGGCACCTCACCATGAGTCATACATACATTAAATAACCTTACCAACCAGTCAACAATACAGTCACCCCCTTTCTTAATAAATTTCACTGCAATACCATCCAAACCTGCTGCCTTGCCGGCTTTCATCTTCCGCAAAGCTTTTACTACCTCTTCTCTGTTTACCAAATCATTTTCCCTAACCCTCTCACTTTGCACGCCACCTCGACCAACACACCCTATATCTGCCACTCTATCATCAAACACATTCAACAAACCTTCAAAATACTCACTCCATCTCTTTCTCACATCACCACTACTTGTTATCACCTCCCCATTTGCACCCTTCACTGAAGTTCCCATTTGCTCCCTTGTCTTACGCACTTTATTAACCTCCTTCCAGAACATCTTTTTATTCTCCCTAAAATTTAATGATACTCTCTCACCCCAACTCTCATTTGCCCTTTTTTTCACCTCTTGCACCTTTCTCTTGACCTCATGTCTCTTTCTTTTATACATCTCCCACTCAATTGCATTTTTTCCCTGCAAAATTCGTCCAAATGCCTCTCTCTTCTCTTTCACTAATACTCTTACTTCTTCATCCCACCACTCACTACCCTTTCTAATCAACCCACCTCCCACTCTTCTCATGCCACAAGCATATTTTGCGCAATCCATCACTCATTCCCTAAATACATCCCATTCCTCCCCCACTCCCCTTACTTCCATTGTTCTCACCTTTTTCTATTCTGTACTCCGTCTCTCCTGGTACTTCCTCACACAAGTCTCCTTCCCAAGCTCACTTACTCTCACCACCCTCTTCACCCCAACATTCACTCTTCTTTTCTGAAAACCCATACAAATCTTCACCTTAGCCTCCACAAGATAATGATCAGACATCCCTCCAGTTGCACCTCTCAGCACATTAACATCCAAAAGTCTCTCTTTAGCGCGCCTGTCAATTAACACGTAATCCAATAACGCTCTCTGGCCATCTCTCCTACTTACATAAGTATACTTATGTATATCTCGCTTTTTAAACCAGGTATTCCCAATCATCAGTCCTTTTTCAGCACATAAATCTACAAGCTCTTCACCATTTCCATTTACAACACTGAACACCCATGTATACCAATTATTCCCTCAATTGCCACATTACTCACCTTTGCATTCAAATCACCCATCACTATAACCCGGTCTCGTGCATCAAAACCACTAACACACTCATTCAGCTGCTCCCAAAACACTTGCCTCTCATGATCTATATATATATATATATATATATATATATATATATATATATATATATATATATATATATATATATATATATATATATATATATATATATATATATATATACGTTGTTTCTTGTATAAAGGAAGTGATGATCGCCAAACCTAAGATTCGTTGACGTAACAAGTGGCGTGCCGCAGGGATCAAGTGTCAGGAAAAGTCATCCTTCTCATATAGGAGAGTGATACTGATGATGATCCCCACACTTTAAAGTGTCGAAATTCGCACACGATAAGTCAATATCTACAACCAGTTTTGCGGTTTCATAAAAAACTGTTTGAATGGGCTTATAGATAGCAAAATAATCCTAATATCGCTAAGTGCAAAGTTTCACATATCAAGGAGAGTAAGTTCCTGTAGGTAAACTACAGCAGGTAAACTACAGTAGGTAACCTATTGTATGTAAACTCTAGTATGTAAGCCACAGAAAATAAGCTACAGTATGTTAGTTATAGCATGAATTCTGTTAAGGTAAAAGAGTTGGGTTAGATCACATCTTGTGACTGAAAGCCAAGTAAGCAGTGCTCAGAAGCAGTAAAAAGGACGAAGAAAATTCCTGGACTCATGAATTCAGATTTCATATTTACGTCGAGGGAGACGATTCATCCTCAATCTTGACACTTCATGAATGCTTTCCGAACTTGAAAACTGTGTTCTGTTTTGGTCACTCCGCATGAGAAAAGACATAAATAGAGAGAGAAAGCTCAACATCGAAACTAGTCCTATGACAGCTGACCAAGCGATCTAAATTCATTTAGCATAGAAAGGGGGCGGTTAAGAGGTGATCTGATACGGTTATTCAAAATTATCAAAGGCTTCAGTAATTTCGATCCAGTCGCTCTCCAAGGCTTCATTCCCCTGACAAGAAACATCTTTATGACTCTCTGCTCTTCCCACACTATTCTGCGAGTTCCTGACATTTTTTAGGATCATAAACAGTCTCGGGAGAACCCAGCAGCTATTGCTGTCTGAATTCCTTTTTAACTCTAGGAGCTGGTGATGAAGATGCACATACAGGCGGTCCACTTAGTATTAAAGACCAGTTTAGGACAGAAGGACTCCTGGTGTCTGAACTGAATGAAATACATATTCAAGTGTAGAAATATCGTGATGTATGTAACGTACTCCCGTTCATATCAGATATTAGAAGAGAGGTAACTACTGTCACCTACAAACATGACAGTCTGATCATCCTACCTATATATCCATTATGAAGGTGGTGTACGTCAACACAGCAGAAGACCTGACCAGGATAATCTGGACATCGTCAATGTGTCGTGGTTACTTCTTCCTGCTGGACGATCCTGAACCATTGATGACCTTCGCCACGACTTACCGAGACACATGGGACTACGCTGGCAGGTAAGGAAAATTAGTGCAGTGTGAATTACATGTAATGTCAATTTTTGATTACAGTGAATGCTGATATGGTTATATGCACAAATCCTTATGTTAATACAACACAATCGTATACACATTTTTTTTATAAGCAAATACATTTACACATTCTAGTACAAGCCCTGTAACCCACGTAGCTGGAAGGAGCAAGGAAGAGTCCGCCTTCAGACAGCCACTGAATGCTCTAAATCATCCACTGGCACCACTATGAAATTTGTCTCATTTTATCGTGTGCTGAGATAACAGGGAATCTCGTTTCATTGAGTGAAATTGATCACATCGGGTCGAATTAGGTCGTATTGTATCGCTCTGGGTCATACTAGGTGCTGTTAAGTCACTTATGGGTGGATTAGATCGCATTCGGAAAACATTGGTTCATTTAGATTTGAAATGGCTAACGTTAGATCGAATTGGATTGACTTTGATCAAGCTGGATCGAGATAGGTTTCAGTGAATCGAACTAGGTAAACTTTGATTGAAATGGATCACACTGAATCGAAATGAGTCACATCGGATGGAACTGGAAAACGCTATATCAATATGGTGATGAAATTCGGTCGAACTGGATCGCACTGGATCTACGTAGGTCACATATCATGAATGTAAATCACACTGGGTCATAATGCAACGCCTTGAGTCACATAGATACTCACTGGACCATACCAGTTCGTAAGAGATTGAATATGGTCACATAAGACTGCGTTGTACCGACTTAGGTCGCGTTGCATTATATTCATTCACACTGGATCGCACTGAGTCATATCTGATCGAACTGAATAGAATGCAAGGCTTTATTAACGTTGGATAGAAGTGAGTCATCTGAATCAGGTCACATTATGTCATATTTGATGTAACTATATCATATTTTTGTTATATTATACGGAACTTGGTCACATTGGATTGCATTAGAGCTCTTTCAGTCATAGAGAATCGCACTGGGTCACACTGGATCACATACGGTCAGACATTGATAACATCTAACATCAGATCACACTGGGTCACAGTGCATCAAACTGGGTCATGTTTGATCATACTGGATCTCACTGGGTGAAACTGGGTCATGCTAAATGAAACTGGATTGACCTGGGTCACATTAGATAGCAGTGGCTCAAAATACACCGATTTTGGTTACACTACATATCATACTGGCCATTTTTTGCCAGACTGCACGGAATTTGGTCACATCGCATCACACTGGGTCGTATTGGATCGAATTTCGCCAAAATATATCACAATAGATCAAACTGGATCGCACTGGATCACTTTTGACCGAACTGGATCGCACTGGATCACTTTTGACCGAACTGGCTCACATTTTAAGGAAGTGAGTCACACTGCATCAAGCAGAATCATAGTGGGTCACGTTATCCTGAACTGGGTCACTGTGGATCACTTCTGATCGTACTGGATCCATCTGGGTCACAATGAATCGCAATGAATCGAATTAGGTCACACTATATCGAATTGAGTCACACTGCATGACAACCTGGATATACTGGGTGATACCGAAACACATATTTTTTGCACTGGATCGAAATCAATGCCTTTGGATCATATCCCCTTCCACTGCATCGCTACAGGTCACATGGGGCAACATAGAGTCACATTTGATTGAACTGGATCGCACTGGATCATAATTATTCACTGTGCTTCGAATCATAACACACTGGATTGATCAAAGTCACACTGGATCTAAGTGGATCACATTGGATCGAACTGAGTCACAGTGGATGGAATTAGATTATATTGGATCAAATTGCTTGTCAAATTTGAAAGAAAGTGATAGCATTGATTCTTTGTAAGTCACAATGTATCAAATTAAATCACATTGATTCATATAGACCACACAGACCACAAGGGTTTGCAATAGATTTATTTGGTCAAATTAGGTTGTAGTTGATCAGATTAGCTTACGATGCATCATTAGATCGAGCTAAGTCACGTCAAATCGAATTGGATTGAACTGGAAGGAATTTAGTCACACGAAATCGAATTGGGTCACAAGAGAATGGATTGCTTCACATGAATCGAACTGAATTACTGTGATTCGAATTAAATCTCTTTGTTTCACGATGGATTTAAGTATATCACGATTTTGTAATACTAGATCGAATTGGGTCACTCTGGATGGAGTGGTCATACTAAATCGGTTTTGGCAGTATTGGATCACATAAGGTTAGATTGGATGGATTTGGATCTCCCTGGGTCATACGAAATCGGATTGGATAACATCAGCTCAATTTGGATCATATTATGTCACACTAGGTCACAGTGGATCTAACTGGGTCACACTGGATCACACTGAGTCCCACTGATTGAACTGGATCATATTGCACCACACCGGAAAGCACTGGCTCGTAGTGCATCGAGGACGGATAGAATTCAGCGTTGGCAACGTCTTAGAACACAAGAAGAGTGAAATGATGAAAAGACGCTATTTTGTTACCGGCTTAATGTATCAGTGACTACGAAGGAAATATAACTGAACATAAAGAAAGAGAAATTGATGCGATATGGATAAAAAGACATTCACATTTCTTTCTGTTTCAACTAGAATCGAACCGATGAAATTCTCAGACAACATTTGATGAATATCAACGAATTACCAAATACTGGAGACAAAAGTTTTCAGTTATATAACAACTTCAATTACTCATTTCCTCTAAAATCTTTCTTCTCTACAGACACATTTTGGTTGTACCTTCACTACAGTACCTGGAGGCGTTCACAGACACGCTCATCGGAAAGAAGACAGAACAGATCGTGGGAGTAGTGAAGGTAAAGTGGAAATTTGGTTCAAGTGTGTTTATAACGAACAGATTTTCTTTCAAATATTGTTTATGCAGTAAGGCTGGATATGTATTATTTATTATTTGTTTGCGTAATTTTTCAGTTCTTTTCTCATCCCTATTTCTTCTTGAGGATAACACAGTTTATAATTAAAACTTACGCTATCATTTCTGGTAGTGGCACTGTACTTATGTAAGTACTTAGCCTGCAGAAACTTCACTTCATCGTGAACAGATATATGCACAATCACCACCTTTTTTCTTTCCAGTGGTGATTGCACAAGTACTTAGTCATTTGTCTATTGCTCTCATTGTCAATATCATTGTGTGGTAACCATTGTTTTAACTCTAGGTGTAGGAGAGGCCAAGAGGAAAGTGTCTCAATGGTAGGCGAACTTAAGCCCCAACAAAACTCATATCTCTCAGGACACTCGCTTTCTCCGCTGCTTCTGTAGGCTCTCTACTTAGCCTCTCAGAATTAGTTCTGAGAAATATAATGTGAGGGTCGTCAGGCAATACATGCGCTTTCCTTCACAGTACAGGGCACTAACAGGTTGTGGGTGCTGCTGTACATGAACCAACTGCATTATGGCACTGATAAGAAACTGATGCTTTGAATAAACTAACTCAACTCTAATTCATAGTCTCCTCCACAGTCTAGCACCGTGGGGGAGTGGGTGCTGTACATGAACCAGCTGTACTGGGGTCCGGGAGTGAGGCGTATCAACACCTGGTACCACCACAGGTTCACCCGCCAGTTAGACCTCTTCCCTGACAAACTGTCTGACTTTCATGGCGCTGTACTTAAGGTAAGTAGACTCTAGTTATAATAATTCTTAAATCTGAATCATAATCAAAATGATTTGATTGCTTTATTAGTATGATTGATCCAGAGGCGAGACGGTTAGGGGAAGTTAAACACGGTTGCATGAATCAGAAAAAAACTGAGAAGATTTGAACGGCTGAAAGCAATATCATTGACAGAATGTTTCGAACCCTTGCATGAAAACTGCCGAGGTATTCACTCCTTCCAAAAAGCAACCTTTTCTTTCTTTATTCCTCTCAGTAGCAAGTGCATAACCACTGTCTATCATCCCCTGTTTATAGTCTGCTTTCATATCCGTACTATATCCATTTGTAACATATTTTTTAACATGTCTTTACACACTCTTACAGCATCACCTTCATCAGACATACTACACCGTCTTGTCTTCTCAAATATAAACCTTAGAATGATCCCTACTACACTGAACATACTGAATAATCGTACCCCCCTTCACCTTCGGCCTGATACTTGAAGGTCTGAATGAAAGATAATGTAGCAGTTGAGTGTATAATTGGGGGGCACTGGGAACCCCTTGTAAAAGGAAATGAAAGAAGGTTGTCGAGTTTCGTACAGCAAAAAGGATTTGTGTTTGGCAACTGGAGCTGGTGACTAGCATTCTTTTTTTCTTTAAGGAAGTGCATACATACCTGGGTGAGTTGGGGATAAGGATTAACGGGCATTATTGAATTGTATAATACATGACAAGCGTGCCAAAGGGAGGCTTTGGGAGATGAACGTGGCCAGAGGGTCAACAGGTAGGGTGTCTGATTATTTTTTGGTGATGGAGAAAGATGGTAATAGTGGTTTTAGGAGAAGAGGAAATAAAATACATTGAGGGGAAACAGTGAAAGTGAGTGAACTTGGCAAAGAGGCCTTTGCATCGTGCATCAATAACCACCACAATGAAATGATTATCTTTCGTCACAGGTTTTTCCATTGTGATATGTCTCAGTACATCAGCCGTTGTATGTGATGCCTGACTGTGTGTGGCGAAAGGTATGGCTGGCGTGGTGGTGTGGGTAAACCAGACATTGAGGTACTCTCTCATCCTCAGGTGTCAACGTTCCAATTTGAGCCGTGCAACTTCCTCCACCGGGCAGAGAATGGCACGGTGGTTCTCTTCTATGGCACAGATGTTGAGACAGTCAAGGCTGTCGCTCGTGCTCTCAACATCACGCTTGAGTTTGTGGAAACACCTAATGGTATAGTAAAGTTATGACAGTAATGCCATTTGTAAAAGTCTTCTTAATAAGCATGAGAAGCACAGAGTTGAAAGGTATTGCGATGTTCTCGAAATATAATTCTTTTTTATGTGTGTGTGTGTGTGTGTGTGTGTGTGTGTGTGTGTGTGTGTGTGTGTGTGTGTGTGTGTGTGTGTGTGTGCGTGATCATTTACATCTCGGGTGAACTATATTCATGTAAGTATTCAACGTACTGATAACATGACAGCAAATCAAACCCACCCTCCCTCCCCCAGAACTGCTCATAGAAAAATCAGTCTGAACTACTTGGTATGATGGTATTTCTACGTTTAGCTTTGTTCCACTGGGCAGTTACTTCTACCGCCTTGCAGTTTAATCATAGCCTCAAAAACTGATATGAAGCTACTCTGATTTTAGACAAAAGTAACTATTTATCTAAAATGAATGATCTTTTAAATGATGACACAACAATTTCTAAACTTAGTAAAAATCCCTTAGAAGCAGTTAATTCCCATTTCAATAAAGATATGAAGCTGTTGTTGAAAGGTAATATTTCTCTTATCAAAAGTTTGTCATCTTTGTCCCCTTCATTGCCATATATGTATGGACTTATCAAAACACGTAAACAGAATTTTCCAGCAAGACCTGTAGTGAGTTCAGTAGGCTCCATCACATATAAATTGTCACAATGGTTAGTTTCGTTATTAAGCCCTTTAGTGGGTAGGGTATCAAATTCTGATATCATGAACAATGTAGATTTAGTCAACAAGCTCAACAATATCAATGTTCATTTTGATTTCAAACTAACTAGTTTTGATGTTTCCTCACTTTTCACTAAAGCTCCAGTTGATGTCCTTGAAGAATATTTATCTGTTGTCTTGGATATATTCATTTACCTGTTTCAAAGTCTGTTTTCACTGAATTGATAAAATTGTGTATAAAAGACTGTGTATCTCAATTCAATGAAGATTATTATGCTCAAAATTTTGGTATGGCAATGGGTAATCCTCTTTCATCTGTACTAAGTAATCTTTATTGGAATTTTTGAAACAAATTACTAAAGGATATCTTACCTTCTAATGCAATTTGGTTTAGGTATGTAGATGACGTTCTTTGTGTTTGGCCAACAAATGAAAATTTACGAATATTTTTCAACTTACTTAGCAAGTTAGTACCTTCCATCAAATATACTGTAGAAAATGAATATAGTGGTATGTTACCATTTTTAGAGTGAATGATACATAGGCAAGGAAACAAGTATAAGTTTAGCATATACAGAAAACATACCAATGTATGCTCATATATCCATTATTACTCATCCCAACATGACAGAGTTAAACTATCATCATTTCAAAATATGTTCCTTAGGCCATTACGGATTTGCAGTCCAGAGATAATTGATGATGAGTTTGAGAATATATATTCTATTGGATCTAAGTTAAAGTACCCTATATCTTTCATTGATAAATCCCTTTTAATGATAATTTCACATTACTTTCCATGGTGCTTAAATCCTTGAATGTAAATGTTGCCTTCAGCAACAATAATACTGTAAAGAATATCATAATCAGGAATTCACCAGAAAATTCTCTTGGATGCATCTATAAAGTGCCATGTGGAAATTGTGATAAATTTTATGTGGGGCCGACTGGTAAGGATCTTTCTGTTAGACTTAAGCAACATAAATATAAAATAAGAACGGGACAAGGATCAAATGCCTTGTTTAATCACGTTAGAAATTATGGTCATTGTATTGACTGGAGCAATGCAATCTCAGTTATTAAGTCTAAATCTATTACCACGAGAAATATTGAATATTCTATTATTGGATACAGAAAGTATTATAATCTTAATATCAGTGATGGTCGATACAAATTAGATAACTTCATTGTTGAAAAAATTTGTAAAATGATAAGTTTATGAACGCTCGTTTTATGTCTTGGACAATCACATGTTTACCAAATGACATCCTAGCTTCCGTCTCTTCGATGTATAGCAACTGACTTATATTTCCCTCTTGTGTCTCCCCTGATGATGTGATTATTACACGAAAGTGCACTTGAGAACTTTTCGTGTTTCATTTTCCCCGTGGACTCATAGGAATGTCTTGATCACGCGCAAAATTGGGATCCTTTCCAATATATATATATATATATATATATATATATATATATATATATATATATATATATATATATATATATATATATATATATATATATATATATATATATATATATATATATATATATATATATATATATATATATATATATATATATATATATATATATATATATATATATATATATATATATATTTTCTTTTTTGTTCTATTTATTGTACTTTGTCGCTGTCTTCCGCGTTAGCGAGGTAGCGCAAAAAAACAGACGAAAGAATGGCCCAACCCACCCACATACACATGCATATACATACACATCTACACACGCACATATACATACTTATACATCTCAACATACACATATAAATACACACAGACATATACATATATACACATGTACATAATTCCTACTGTCTGCCCTTATTCATTCCCGTCGCCACCCGGCCACACATGAAGTGACAGCCCGCTCACCCCCGCATGTGCGGAAGGTAGCGCTAGGAAAAGACATCAAAGGCCACATTCGTTCACATTGTCTCTAGCTGTCATGTATAATGCACCGAAACTACAGCTCCCTTTCCACATCCAGGCCCCACAAAACATTCCATAGTTTACCCCGGACACTTCACATGCCCTGGTTCAATCCATTGACAGCACGTCGACCCTGGCATACCACAGTGTTCCAATTGACTCTATTCCTTGCACACGTTTCACCCTCCTGCATATTTAGGCCCCGATCAATCAAAATCTTTTTCGCTCCATCGTTCCACCTCCAATTGGTCTCTCACTTCTCCTCGTTCCCACCACCTCTGACACATATATCCTCTCTAACAATCTTTCCTCACTCATTCCCTCCATGTGACCAAGCTATTTTAAAAATCCCTCTTCTGCTTTTTCAACCACACTCTTTTTATCTACACATATCTCTCTTACACTTTCATTACTAACTCGATCAAACCACCTCACACCACACAATGTCCTCAAGCATCTCTTTTCCAGCACATCCACCCTCCTCCGCACAACTCTATCCATAGCCCACGCCTCGCAACCATACAACATTGCTGAAACCACTATTCCTTCAAACATACCCATTTTTGCTTTCCATAATAACGTTCTTAACTTTCATACATTTTTCAGCGCTCCCAGAACTTTCGCCTCCTCCCCCACCCTATGATTCACTTCCGCTTCCATGGTTCTATCCGCTGCCAAATCCACTCCCAAATATCTAAAACACTTCACTTTATCCAGGTTTTCTCCATTCAAACTTACTTCCCAATTGACTTGTCCCTCACCCCTACTGTACCTAATAACCTTGCTCTTATTCACATTTACTCTCACCTCTCTTCTTTCACTCACTTTACCAAACTCAGTCACCAGCTTCTGCAGTTTCTCACCCGAATCACCCACCAGCGCTGTATCATCAGCAAACAATGACTGACTCACCTCCCAAGCTCTCTCATTCACAACAGACTGCATATTTGCCCCTTTATCCAAAACTCTTGCGTTCAGCTACCTAACAAACCCATCCATAAACAAATTAAACAGCTATGGAGACATCACGCACCCCTGCCTCAAACCAACATTCACTGAGAACCAACCAGTCACTTTCCTCTCTTCCTACACATACATATGCCTTACATCCTCGATGAAAACTTTCCACTGCTTCTAACAGCTTGCCTCCCACACCATATATTCTTAATACCTTCTACAGAGCATCTCTGTGAACTCCATCATATGCCTTCTCCAGATCTATAGATGCTACAAACAAATCCATCTGCTTTTGTAAGTATTTCTCACGTACATTCTTCAAAGCAAACACCTGATCTACACATTCTCTACCAATTCTGAAACCACACTGCTCTTCCCAATCTGATGCTCAGTGCATGCCTTCACCCTCTCAATCAATACCCTCCCACATAATTTCCCAGGAATGCTCAACAAAATTATACCCCTGTAATCTGAGCACTCACTTTTATCCCCTTTGCCTTTGTGCAATGGCACAATGCAAGCATTTCGCCAATCCACAGGCACCTCACCATGAGTCATACATACATTAGATAACCTCACCAACCAGTCAACAATACAGTTACCCCCTTTTTAATAAATTCCACTGCAATACCATCCAAACCCGCTGCCTTACAGGCCTTCATCTTTCGCAAGGCTTATACTACCTCTTTTCTGTTTACCAAATCATTCTCCCTAACCCTCTCACTTTGCTCACCACCTCGACCAAAACACCCTATATCTGCCACTCTATCATCAAACACATTCAACAATCCTTCAAAATACTCACTCCATCTCATTCTCACATCACCACTACGTGTTATCACCTCCCTATTAGCCCCCTTCACTAACGTTCCAATTTGTTCCCTTGTCTTACGCACTTTATTTATCTCCTTCCAAAACATCTTTTTATTCTCTCTAAAATTTTATGATACTCTCCCACCCCATCTCTCATTTGCTCCTTTTTTCACCTCTTGCACCTTTTTGTCTCGACTTCCTGCCTCTTTCTTTTATACATCTTACAGTCATTTGCAATGTTTCCCGGCAAAAATAGTCCAAATGCGTCTCTCTTCTCTTTCACTAATAATCTTACTTCTTCATCCTACCACTCATTACCCTTTCTAATCAACCCACCTCCCCCTCTTCTCATGCCACAAGCATCTTTTGCGCAATCCATCACTGATTCCCTAAATACATCCCATTCCTCCCCACTCCCCTTACTTCCATTGTTCTCACCTTTTCCATTCTGTACTCAGTCTCTCCTGGTACTTCCTCACACAGGTCTCCTTCTCAAGCTCACTTACTCTCACCACCCTCTTCACCCCAACATTCACTCTTCTTTTCTGAAAACCATACAAATCTTCACCTTAGCCTCCACAAGATAATGATCAGACATCCCTCCAGTTGCACCTCTCAGCACATTAACATCCAAAAGTCTCTCTTTCGCACGCCTGTCAATTAACACGTAATCCAATAACGCTCTCTGGCCATCTCCTCCTACTTACATAAGTATACTTATTGTATATCTCGCTTTTTAAACCAGGTATTCCCAATCATCACCCTTTTTTTCCAGAAATTTAAAATCTAAAAGCCTTCACCTTTTCCCCATTTAAACACGAACACCCCTTTTATACCAATTATTCCCCCCAACTCCCCACTTTTCCCCCACCTTTGCATTCAAATCACCCTTTCCACTAAAACCCCGGCTCGTGCTAAAAACCCCCAAAAACCCACACCCACAAAACACCCCCTAAATATTTTTTTATATTTTATAAAAAATTAATTTATAATTTATTTTAATATAATAAAATTTTTAAAATTTTTTTTTTTTTTTTTTTTTTGCTTTGCCCCGCTTTTTTTCTCCCCTTTTGCGAGGAACGAAAGGGAAACAAAAGAAAAAAAATGGCCCCCCCACCCCCTTTACACATGAAATAAACATAAGGGTCCACACACCAAAAAATACATAACCAATTTTCCCAAAAGGGTAAATATATATAATAAATAAGAAATATAATAAAATAAAATTATAAAATTAAAAAATTTTTTTTTTTTTTTTTTTTATCCCAACCCCAAACCTGTCCCCCCTTTTTCCCCCATTGGCCCCCGGAAAAAAGACAAAGAAAACCCCAAAAAAACCCCCCCCCCCCTACCATGTAATAACCCCGCCACACCCCCAATAACCCCAACAAAACTTTCCTGGTTTAACCCCAAACGCTTTCAAAAGGCCTTTTCCCAACCCCTTGACCCACGCCCAACCCCTGTTACCACATCTCCTTTCACTCTTTTTTCCTTGCCCTCCTTTAAACCCCCGGGCATTTTTTCGGGGCCCCGGGATCACTCAAAACCCTTTTTCCCACCCCCAATTTTTCCACCCCAATTGGTCTCCCCTTCTCCCCTTCCCCCTTTCCCCCCTCCAAAAAATTATCCCCCTTGGTCAACTTCCCCTAAATCTCCCCCATGTCCCCAAAACCCCTTTTCAAAACACCCTCTTCTGCTCTTAACCCACCTTTTTTTAAAATTTCCAAACCACGTCTCTTCCCCTTACTTACTTACTCGATCAAACCACCTCACACCACAATTGTCCCCCAAACATCTCAAATTTTCCCGCAAAATCCCCCCCTCCTGCGCACAACTCATCCAAGCCCACGGGCCCCGCAACCAAACAAAATTGTTTTTGGGAAACCCCAAACCCCCCCCAAAAATACCCATTTTTGCTTTCCCCAATAAAGGTTTTTTTCGACTTTTCCCCAAAATTTTTTTAAAAGGGCCCCCAAAATTTTTGCCCCCTCCCCCACCCTATGATCCACTTCCCCCCTTTTCCCTGGCCCCTCCGCTAAAAACCACCCCAGATATCTAAAACACTTCCCCCCTTCCTCCAGTTTTTTTTCCATTCAAATCACCCCCCCAATTTACTTTACCCTCAACCCCCCACTGTAAACCCAATAACCTTGCTCTTATTCACAATTTTTCTCTAACTTTCCCTTTTTCCACACACTTTACCCCAAAATCAGTCACCAGCTTTTGCAAATTTCTCAAAATGGGAAACAACCACCAGCGCTGTAAAACCCTCACGAACAACAACTTACTCAATTCCCCCAAACTCTCTCATCCCCAACAGACTTCCCTACTTCCCCTCTTTCCAAAACTCTTGCTTTACCCCCCCTTAAAAAACCCCCTCCATAAAAAAATTAAACCCAAACCCGGAGACAAAAAAAACACCCCTGGGCCCCAAACCTACATTAACCCGAGAACCAATCAATTTTTCCCCCTTTCCCCACACGTACACATGCTTACATCCTTGAAAAAAAATTTTCACTGCTTTTTAACAACTTCCTCCCACACCCTAAAAATTTTTAATACCTTCCACAAGCATCCCCTATCAACTCTAACAATCCCTTTTTCCCGATCCCCAAAAAAGCTACATACCCAAACCTTTGCCCTTTTTTAAGTATTCTCACATACTTCTTCAAACAAACACCCCCGATTTTACACATTCCCCTACCAATTCTGAAAAACCCACTGCTCCCTTCCCCAACGATGCCTGTACATGCCTTCACCCCTCTCAAAAGCAAAAAAAACCCCCTCCCCAAAAAAATAATTTGCCAGGAAAAACTCAAAAAACTTTTACCTGTAATTTTAACACCCCTCTTATCCCCTTTTTCCTTTGTACAAGGGGGACTATGCACGCATTCCCCCCAATCCTCCCGGCACCTCACCATGATTTATACATACATTAAAAAAACCTTAAACCCAAACCCGGGCAACAATACAGTCCCCCCCCCTTTTTTAAAAAAATTCCCCCTGCAATAACCTTTCCCAAACCCGCTGCCTTTCCGGCTTTCAAACTTCCGCAAAGCTTTTACTACCTCCCTTTTCTGGGTTTTCCAAATCATTTTTCCCCCCAAAACCCCTCACTTTTTCCCCACCACCTCGACCAAAACACCCTATATCTGCCACTCTATCATCAAACACATTCAACAAACCTTCACAATACTCACTCCAATCTCCCTTCTCACATCACCACTACTTGTTTTCACCTCCCCATTTCCGCCCTTCACTGAAGTTCCATTTGCTCCCTTGTCTTACGCACTTTATTTACCTCCTTCCAGAACATCTTTTTATTCTCCCTAAAATTTAATGATACTCTCTCACCCCAACTTTCATTTGCCCTTTTTTTCACCTCTTGCACCTTTCTCTTGACCTCCTGTCTCTTTCTTTTATACATCTCCCACTCAATTGCATTTTTTCCCTGTAAAAATCGTCCAAATGCCTCTCTCTTCTCTTTCACTAATACTCTTACTTCTTCATCCCACCACTCACTACCCTTTCTAATCAACCCACCTCCCACTCTTCTCATGCCACAAGCATCTTTTGCGCAATCCATCACTGATTCCCTAAATACATCCCATTCCTCCCCCACTCCCCTTACTTCCATTGTTCTCACCTTTTTCCATTCTGTACTCAGTCTCTCCTGGTACTTCCTCACACAGGTCTCCTTCTCAAGCTCACTTACTCTCACCACCCTCTTCACCCCAACATTCACTCTTCTTTTCTGAAAACCCATACAAATCTTCACCTTAGCCTCCACAAGATAATGATCAGACATCCCTCCAGTTGCACCTCTCAGCACATTAACATCCAAAAGTCTCTCTTTCGCACGCCTGTCAATTAACACGTAATCCAATAACGCTCTCTGGCCATCTCTCCTACTTACATAAGTATACTTATGTATATCTCGCTTTTTAAACCAGGTATTCCCAATCATCAGTCCTTTTTCAGCACATAAATCTACAAGCTCTTCACCATTTCCATTTATAACACTGAACACCCCATGTATACCAATTATTCCCTCAACTGCCACATTACTCACCTTTGCATTCAAATCACCCATCACTATAACCCGGTCTCGTGCATCAAAACCACCAACACACTCATTCAGCTGCTCCCAAAACACTTGCCTCTCATGATCTTTCTTTTCATGCCCAGGTGCATATGCACCAATAATCACCCACCTCTCTCCATCAACTTTCACTTTTACCCATATCAATCGAGAATTTACTTTCTTACATTCTATCACATACTCCCATACTTATTATCTATTTTTGCTTTGTCGCTGTCTCCCGCGTTAGCGAGGCAACGCAAGGAAACAGAAGAAAGAATGGCCCAACCCACCCACATACACATGTATATACATACACGTCCACACACGCAAATATACATACCTATATATCTCAATGTACATATATATATATATACACACACAGACATATACATATATACACATGTATAAAATTCATACTTTCTGCCTTTATTTATTCCCATCGCCAACTCGGCACACATGGAATAACAACCCCCTACCCCCTCATGTGTGCGAAGTATGACTAGGAAAAGACAACAAAGGCCCCATTCGTTCACACTCATTCTCTAGCTGTCATGTAATAATGCACCGAAACCACAGTTCCCTTTCCACATCCAGGCCCCACACAACTTTCCATAGTTTACCCCAGACGCTTCACATGCCCTGATTCAATCCATTGACAGCACGTCGACCCTGGTATACCACATCGTTCCGATTCACTCTATTCCTTGCACGCCTTTCACCCTCCTGCATGTTCAGTCCCCGATCACTCAAAATCTTTTTCACTCAATCTTTCCACCTCCAATTTGGTCTCCCACTTCTCCACGTTCTCTCCACCTCCGACAGATATATCCTCTTGGTCAATCTTTCCTCACTCATTCTCTCCATGTGCTCAAACCATTTCAAAACACCCTCTTCTGCTCTATCAACCACACTCTTTTTATTGCCACACATCTCTCTTACCCTTACATTACTTACTCGATCAAACCACCTCACACCACATATTGTCCTCAAACATCTCATTTCCAGCACATCCACCCTCCTGCGCACAACTCTATCCATAGCCCACGCCTCGCAACCATAAAACATTGTTAGAACCACTATTCCTTCAAACATACCCATTTTTGCTATATAAATATATATATATATATATATATATATATATATATATATATATATATATATATATATATATATGTATATATATACATATATTTATATATATATATATATATATATATATATATATATATATATATATATATATATATATATATATATATATATATATATATATATATATATATATATATATATATATATATATATATATATATATATATATATATATATATATATATATATATATATATATAATGATTTCACTTTTCTTCCCATGTTTCTTAAATCCTTTAATGTAAGTGTTGCCTTTAGCAGCAATGATACTATAAAGAATATATTAATCAAGAAATCACCAGAAAATTCACTTGGATACATCTATAAAGTGCCATGAGGAAAATGTGATAAGTTTAATGTTGGGCAGACTGGTAAGGATCTTTTTGTTTGACTTAGGCAACATATATATAATATAAGAACGGGACAAGAATCAAATGCCTTGTTTAATCACATTAAAAACTATGATCATTGTATTGACTGGAGTAATGCCATCTCAGTTATTAACTAACCCTATTACCGCGAGAAATATCATTGAATCTTCTATTATGAAATACACAAAGATTTATAATCTTAATATTAGTGATGGTCTATACAAATTTGATAGCTTTATTATTGATGAAATTTGTAAAATGATAAGTTTATGAGCGCTCGTTGTAAGTTTTGGAGAATTGCATGTTTACCAAATGGCGTCCTAGCTTCGTATCTTCGATGTATATTAACTGACTTATATTTTTCTCTTGTGTCTTTCCTGATGATGTTATCATTACACGAAAGTGCACTTGGGAACTTATATATATATATATATATATATATATATATATATATATATATATATATATATATATATATATATATATATATATATATATATATGTGTATATATATTGGAGGTGGAAAGATGGAGTGAAAAGGATTTTGAGTGATCGGGGCCTGAACATGCAGGAGGGTGAAAGGCGGGCAATTAATAGAGTGAATTGGATCGATGTGGTATACCGGGGTCGACGTGCGGCCAATGGATTGAATCAGGGCATGTAAAGCGTCTGGGGTAAACCATGGAAAGTTCTGTGGGGCCTGGATGTGGAAAGGGAGCTGTGGTTTCGGGCATTATTACATGACAGCTAGAGACTGAGTGTGAACGAATGGGGCCTTTGGTGTCTTTTCCTTGCGCTACCTCGCACACAAGAGGGGGGAGGCGGATGTTATTCCATGTGTGGCGAGGTGGCGATGGGAATAAATAAAGGCAGACAGTTTGAATTATTTACATGTGTATATATGTATATGTCTGTTTGTGTATATATATGTGTACATTGAGATGTATAGGTATATATATTTGCGTGTGTGGACGTGTATGTATATACATGTGTATGTGGGTGGGTTGGGCCATTTCTTTCGTCTGCTTGCATGTGGTACCTCGCAAACGCGGGAGACAGCGTGAAAGAAAAAATAAATGAGAAATATATATATATATATATATATATATATATATATATATATATATATATATATATATATATATATATATATATATATATATATATATATATACGTATATATACATATATGTATATTTATATTACTCTTTATAGTGTTAACATAATATTTTACATATCATAGCACTAAATATTTCTCTTGTATTTCGAATATTTCAATAGGCAGAGAATGAGGGAATACCTTAACATTTCAGGAGAGACTTGGGGGGAACAGTATGAGAACGGGTCCTGGTATGGACTCATGGGACACTTAGACAGGCAGGAAGTTGATATCGGTCTTGCCAACTTGTTTATTAGCAAACACTGGTTGCAGGTTATAGACCTGACTGCTCCTTACAGAACTGAGGTAAGTTACATCAAGAAAAGGTATTTGTTGTCTTAATTGAAAAAAGAATTGGTTTAGATTCTTTTTGGAGTATATTTAAGGAGTCTAACTCAGAAATCCTGTTGGACCGTAAGAATTTCTTCGCTGGATACAAATATATTGTTTTCTTCTCATCATTGTTGCCATCAGTTTGTTGAAGTGTGGAATACTGAAATTATGAGCAAAGAGATGCGTTGAGATAAATCTATCTTTCTAAAATCCATGCCCCCTTTTTATTGCTACAAGAGTCTTCCCTTTCTTAAGAAAAATTATTTCTGGTTCCCGCCAGCTGTCTACATAGCCGTTTTCTAACCCTCGTAATCAAACACAGAGAACGGGTTTCATGATCCGCGTGGAGCCTCCGTTGCCCCACTGGCAGTCCCTGGCCTTCCCCTTCCACCAGTGGACCTGGCTGGCTGTCCTCGTTGGCCTCATTGTTTCAGGACCACTTCTCTACCTACTGGCTCGGGGCAGCGGCCAGTGGTGAGTCAGTGTGTACGCCGGGCACAAAAATCCGTTCCCCTAACGAGTCACAATGTGGCTGCGAATCACCTTGGTTCTCATTAACGAAGCAGCTGAGGGAAGTTCCTTGATAGCTTACAGATGTCCCGGTTTGGGAGGGAGGGAGGAGAAGGAGGAGGAGGAGGAGGAGGAGGAGGAGGAGGAGAGAGAGAGAGAGAGAGAGAGAGAGAGAGAGAGAGAGAGAGAGAGAGAGAGAGAGAGAGAGAGAGAGAGAGGGGGGGGGGGGAGGGATGCGAAAAGAGGAAGGTTGTGTGTGGGTAGTGAATGACGTCACGAAATCCCCAAATAATGATAATGTTAGGATTGTGATGGTGATGGTTCACAATACCACAACTATTGAGAGTTTCATAACAACAATCGTTAATGCACGACAAAGAACATGTACCTCCGGTTAGTGGGTGGAACATTATGATTGAAGACGAGCTGGAGTGGTAGTTATGAGCGATGGGTTGTTGTTGTGATAAAGGGTTATGACACTATTGTGGAGATGCATTGTGCTTCATCTAGTGTCTAGTATCTTACACTTGGACTTTGAGGAGATGGCAAGGCATATGTTGATATCACATAATGTTATTCATTCACTGTAGGGTTATGGACTCATTGTGGCTGGTTTTGGAACGGACTTTTGTGCGCCAGTGTTCAGTCAAGATAATCACGTATGTTGTTGCATGTTTGTCCCTTTCATTTGGTAGACATTAACGTTGTATTTCATTTATATTTTCTTTGTTGTTACTTTGTAAACCTTTCGTAATTTCGTTAGTTGGCAGCATCACGAGGTACCAAGGAAGTTATTCACATGTTCATTGTAAATATGGTCAACATTTCCTGTTTCGTTTATGTATTGGTCATATATATATATATATATATATATATATATATATATATATATATATATATATATATATATATATATATATATATATACTTTTTTTTTTTTTCATACTATTTGCCATTTCCCGCGATAGCGAGGTAGCGTTAAGAACAGAGAACTGGGCCTTAGAGGGAATATCCTCACCTGACCCCCTTCTCTGTTCCTTCTTTTGGAAAACTAAAAAAAAACATGAAAGGGGAGGATTTCCAGCCACCCGCTCCCTCCCCTTTTAGTCACCTTCTACGACACGCAGGGAATACGTGGGAAGTATTCTTTCTCCCCTATCCCCAGGGATATATATATATATTTTCTTTTCTTTCAAACTATTCGCCATTTCCCGGATTAGCAAGGTAGCGTTAAGAACAGAGGACTGGGCCTCTGAGGGAATATCCTCACCAGACCCCCTTCTCTGTTCCTTCTTCTGGAAAATTAAAAAAAAAAAATCAAGAGGGGAGGATTTCCAGCCCCCCGCTCCCTCCCCTTTTAGTCGCCTTCTACGACACGCAGGGAATACGTGGGAAGTATTCTTTCTCCCATATCCCCAGGGACACCAAACAGGTGACTGTGGCAGCATCAAAAAGCTTCTCTATGTATCATGGTCCGACTGCCTTGCTCCTCTTCTTCTTAATACTTCTTCTACGTCTTGTGTCCGTTGTACGACTGTCTGTCTCTGAATATATATATTCATATATTTATTTTGCTTTGTCGCTGTCTCCCACGTTTGCGAGGTAGCGCAAGGAAACAGACGAAAGAAACGGCCCAACCCACCCCCATACACACGTATATACGTACACGTCCCCACACGCAAATATACATACAATGTACACATATATATACACACATACACATGCACACAATTCACATGTATATATATATCTATATATATATATATATATATATATATATATATATATATATATATATATATATATATATATATATATATATATATATATATATATATATATCTTTGTATATGTATGAAGTAACTAATATTGGATGAGAAGAATGTAATTTAGTGTAACTGTGTTCAGATGAATGTAATGTGTTTAGTAATCAAAGTACTGCATTGGGTGAGAATAGAAACCTATCCTATCCTATTGTCTTGTATTGTTTTATCTTATGATAACAGAATGAACTCCGAGCTTTTAACTCCTTAATTGATCAGCTATTCATCAGCGAGCCTTTCACATATCACAGTAGTGTATTTTGCACATATGTATCCGGCTTGTCTTTTTCATGTCACTGGTGTTTTGTTTATAGTATCTGATGCTCAGTGATGAATATTGGCTTCACATAATCATCTGCCATATAAAAGTCACGTGTAAACTGTGAAATGCTATAATGAATACAGCTGGCGAGAGGTGTAATTGCGAGTAAAAAGATAGAGTAAGTAGTAGGATCTGAACACTGGCAAAACAGTTCATCACAGTGATGACAACTAATCTTGTATGTTGTGACTTGTGATGACATCAGTCATCTAACTCAGAAATTTGGAAATGACGTGATATGGTAAGAATGATCATACTGGATAAATGATGTTATTTTTTGGTTTCTGTCCTATGTTCTGGGACAGTTTAAGAATACATTATTCTAGTATTCAAGTTGTAGATAATTTCATGTCAAGGATACGTTAGGCATTGGTGTAGGAGTTCTGAGGACCATTGTGGTGAGTGACAGGAATGACTACCCTAGTGTAACGTTAAGCAGTGAGTGAAAGGAGAGCCTACCTAAGTGTAATGTTAGGTGGTGAGTGACAAGATAACCTATCCTAATATAATGCTAGGTGGTGAGTGACAGGAGCGCATACCTTTGTGTTAGATGGTGAGTGACAAGACAGCCTACCCTAGGGTAATGTTAGGTGGTGTGTGAAAGAGAGGTTACCGTAGCATGATGGTGAATGACAAGAAACTCTTCTACAACAGTGGTGGTGAGATCAGGAGCCTGCAGGACCTGAGCTTCGCCTGGTACTACGCCTTCGGCCTCCACTTCTGTGAGGCTCATAAGTCTCTGCCCCGCAGCACCAGCACTCAGCTCTTCGTCCAGTTCCTGTGGCTGTACACCATGATAATGACCATTAGCTACACCGCCAGCCTCAAGTCTTTCTTAATTAGAAAGAAACAACCGTATATGATACAGACCATTAAAGAACTGTATGAATCAGGCCTGGAAGTGGGGTCCCCAACAGAACTATATAAATATGAATTATCGGTGTCAAGTAATCCCTACCTACAGGTTAGTGAGCAAGATTATCTTGATGAATTACCACTTTATGGACAACTAATGATGAATTTATTCCACGTAAGACATACCTGAAACTCTGGCATACGGGGAATTACTCTGAACTGGAAGGAATGTATTATATCTAATTCGGTTCTACAAGCTACTTACATAGAAAAAAGTGATTTTCTTATGTATCACCTTAGAAATTAATGATTCTGTTCTAATGACGATTTCATATATATATATATATATATATATACATATATATATATATATATATATATATATATATATATATATATATATATATATATATATATATACATATTGGAAAGGATCACACTTTTGCGCGTGATCAAGATATTCCTATAAGTCCACGGGGAAAAAGAAACACGAAAAGTTCCCAAGTGCACTTTCGTGTAATAAACACATCATCAGGGGAGACACAAGAGAGAAATATAACAGTCAGTTGATATACATCGAAGAGACGAAGCTACGGCGCCATTTGGTAAACATGTGATTGTCCAAAACATACAACGAGCGTTCATATATATATATATATATATATATATATATATATATATATATATATATATATATATATATATATATATATATATATATATATATATATTATATTATATTTAATATTTTGCTTTGTCGCTGTCTCCCGCGTTAGCGAGGTATCGCAAGGAAACAAACGAAAGAAATGGCCCAACCCACACACATTCACATGTATATATATACACGTCCACACACGCAAATATACATACCTGTACATCTCAACGTATACATATAAATACACACACAGTCATATACAAATATACACATGTAAATAATTCATACTGTTTGCCCTTATTCATTCCCATCGCCACTCCGCCACACATGAAATAACATCCCCCTCCCCCCAAATGTGCGCGAGGTAGCGCTAGGAAAAGACAACAAAGGCCACATTCGTTCACACTCAGTCTCTAGCTGTCATGTAATAATGCACCGAAACCACAGCTCCCTTTCCACATCCAGGTCCCACAGAACTTTCCATGGTTTACCGCAGACGCTTCACATGCCCTGGTTCAATCCATTAACAGCACGTCGACCCCGGTATACCACATCGTTCCAATTCACTCTATTCCTTGCACGCCTTTCACCCTCCTGCATGTTCAGGCACCGATCACTCAAAATCTTTTTCACTCCATCTTTCCACCTCCAGTTTGGTCTCCCACTTCTCCTCGTTCCCTCTACCTCTGACACATATATCCTCTTGGTCCATCTTTCCTCATTCATTCTCTCCATGTGACCAAACCATTTCAAAACACCCTCTTCTGCTCTCTCAACCACACTCTTTTTATTACCACACATCTCTCTTACCCTTACATTACTTACTCGATCAAACCACTTCACACTACATATTGTCCTCAAACATCTCATTTCAAGCACATCCACCCTCCTCCGCACAACTCTATCCATAGCCCACGCCTCGCAACCATATAACATTGTTGGAACCACTATTCCTTTTAACATAGCCATTTTTGCTTTCCGAGATAATGTTCTCGACTTCCACACATTCTTCAAGGCTCCCGGAATTTTCGCCCCCTCCCCCACCCTATGATTCACTTCCGCTTCCATGGTTCCAACCACTGCCAAATCCACTCCCAGATATCTAAAAGACTTCACTTCCTCCAGGTTATCTCCATTCAAACTTACCACCTAATTGACTTGTCCCTCAACCCTACTGTACCTAATACCCTTGCTCTTATCCACATGTACTCTCAGCTTTCTTCTTTCACACACTTTACCAAACTCAGTCACCAGCTTCTGCAGTTTCTCACACGAGTCAGCCACCAGCGCTGTATCATCAGCGAACAACAACTGACTCACTTCCTAAGCTCTCTCATTCACAACAGACTGCATACTTGCCACTCTTTCCAAAACTCTTGCTTTTACCTCCCTAACAACCCCATCCATAAACATATTAAACAACCATGGAGACATCACAGACCCCTGCCGCAAACCTACAAACCTACATCCTCGATAAAAACTTTTCACTGCTTCTAACAACTTGCCTCCCACACCATACATTATTAACACCTTCCACAGAGCATCTCTATCAACTCTGTCATAATATATATATATATATATATATATATATATATATATATATTATCATTATTATTATTTTGCTTTGTCGCTGTCTCCCGCGTTAGCGAAGTAGTGCAAGGAAACAGACGAAAGAATGGCCCAACCCGCCCACATACACATGTATATACTTACACGTCCACACACGCAAATATACATACCTATACATCTCAATGTATACATATATATACACACACAGACATATACATATATACACATGTACATAATTCATACTGTGTGCCTTTATTTGTTCCCATCATCACCTCGCCACACATGGAATAACAAACCCCTCCCCCCTCATGTGTGCGAGGTAGCGCTAGGAAAGACACCAAAGGCCCAATTCGTTCACACTCAGTCTCTAGCTGTCATGTAATAATGCACCGAAACCACTATATATATATATATATATATATATATATATATATATATATATATATATATATATATATATATATATATATATATATATATATATATATATATATATATATATATATATGTATATATATATATATATATATATATATATATATATATATATATATATATATATATATATATATATATATATATATATATATATATATATATATATATATATATATATATATATATATATATATATATATATATATATATATATATATATATATATATATATATATATATTTTTTTTTTTTTTTTCTTTTTTTTTTTTGCTTTGTCGCTGTCTCCCGCGTTTGCGAGGTAGCGCAAGGAAACAGACGAAAGAAATGGCCCAACCCACCCCCATACACATGTATATACATATGTCCACACACACAATTATACGTACCTACACAGCTTTCCATGGTTTACCCCAGACGCTTCACATGCCCTGATTCAATCCACTGACAGCACGTCAACCCCGGTATACCACATCGATCCAATTCACTCTGTTCCTTGCCCTCCTCTCACCCTCCTGCATGTTCAGGCCCCGATCACAGTAAATCTTTTTCACTCCATCTTTCCACCTCCAATTTGGTCTCCCACTGCTCCTCGTTCCCTCCACCTGCGACATATATATCCTCTTGGTCAATCTTTCCTCACTCATTCTCTCCATGTGCCCAAACCATTTCAAAACACCCTCTTCTGCTCTTTCAACCACGCTCTTTTTATTCCCACACATCTCTCTTACCCTTACGTTACTTACTCGATCAAACCACCTCACACCACACATTGTCCTCAAACATCTCATTTCCAGCACATCCATCTTCCTGCGCACAACTCTATCCATAGCCCACGCCTCGCAACCATACAACATTGTTGGAACCACTATTCCTTCAAACATAGCCATTTTTGCTTTCCGAGATAATGTTCTCGACTTCCACACATTCTTCAAGGCTCCCAGAATTTTCGCCCCCTCCCCCACCCTATGATCCACTTCCGCTTCCATGGTTCCATCCGCTGCCAGATCCACTCCCAGATATCTAAAACACTTTACTTCCTCCAGTTTTTCTCCATTCAAACTTACCTCCCAATTGTCTTGACCCTCAACCCTACTGTACCTAATAACCTTGCTCTTATTCACATTTACTCTTAACTTTCTTCTTTCACACACTTTACCAAACTCAGTCACCAGCTTCTGCAGTTTCTCACTTGAATCAGCCAACATCGCTGTATCATCAGCGAACAACAACTGATTCACTTCCCACGCTCTCTCATCCCCAACAGACTTCATACTTGCCCCTCTTTCCAAAACTCTTGCATTCACCTCCCTAACAACCCCACCCATAAACAAATTAAACAACCATGGAGACATCACACACCCCTGCCGCAAACCTACATTCACTGAGAACCAATCACTTTCCTCTCTTCCTACACGTACACATGCCTTACATCCTCGATAAAAACTTTTCACTGCTTCTAATAACTTGCCTCCCACACCATATATTCTTAATACCTTCCACAGAGCATCTCTATCAACTCTACCATATGCCTTCTCCAGATCCATAAATGCTAAATAGAAATCCATTTGCTTTTCTAAGTATTTCTCACATACATTCTTCAAAGCAAACACCTGATCCACACATCCTCTACCACTTCTGAAACCACACTGCTCTTCCCCAATCTGATGGTCTGTACATGCTTTCACCCTCTCTATCAATACCCTCCCATATAATTTACCAGGAATACTTAACAAACTTTTACCTCTGAAATTTGAGCACTGACTCTTATCCCCTTTGCCTTTGTGCAATGGAACTATGCACGCATTCCGCCAATCCTCAGGCACCTCACCATGAGTCATACATACATTAGATAACCTTACCAACCAGTCAATAATACAATCACCCCCTTTTTTAATAAATTCCACTGCAATACCATCCGAACCTGCTGCCTTGCCGGCTTTCATCTTCCGCAAAGCTTTTACTACCTCTTTTCTGTTTACCAAATCATTTTCCCTAACCCTCTCACTTTGCACACCACCTCGACCAATACACCCTATATCTGCCACTCTATCATCAAACACATTCAACAAATCTTCAATATATAATATATATATATATATATATATATATATATATATATATATATATATATATATATATATATATATATATATATTTACATATATGAACAAAGTGCACATGAACACGCACTTTTATAGAACATACAAATTTCCAACAGCCAGGATCGAACCCGGGACCTTCTGTGCAACAGGCGGGAGCGCTTCCGCTGGGTTATGATCACACCTAATAGGGAAACGACTATTCGAATATCATGCACTTGATAGTGCTTCGTCTCACGTTGGTGAGCAATTGGGTCTACACCGGTCATTTCCCATCAGGCGCCGGGAATGGACGATGGCAGCAATATGAATATGTACATGTGTATATATGTACATGTCTGTGTATGTTTATGTATGTATACGTTGAAATGTATAGGTATGTATATGTGCGTATGTGGGCGTGTATGGATATACATGTGTATGTGGGTGGGTTGGGCCATTTTTTCGTCTGTGTCCTTGCGCTAGGTATAATGAAATAATAAGTAAATGAATGATATGCATATACATATATATATATATATATATATATATATATATATATATATATATATATATATATATATATATATATATATATATATATATATATATATATAAAACGGAAACACATATGAAGATAAGACATAGACACATGGCAGTAAACAACCACATAAAGACATGTAAAAGAAAGTATAAACTTAACAGAGAAAAATGCATATATGTATTCATATAAAATGTAAAAACACATTTGAGTTTCAGTTTATCTCTGAAGGAGTTTTTCGATTTGAATGCGTGTACTTTCATGGTTTTGTGTTTCTGTATGTATTTTGTCCTGATTTTTACGTTTTTGATGTGTTTGTGTGCTCTTTATGTGTGGGTTTTTATTTGCATTTACATGTTTGCAAAAAATTTAACAATCCTAATTGTATATTTTTTGTGTGCGTGTTTCTCTATAAGTAGACCTCTGTCTTTTTTTTTTTGTGTGTGTGTGTATTGTGAAAATATACATTTCACTAACGCTTACAGATGACTGAATTTGAACGAAGGCATTACCTAGTTCTCCTAATCTTCACAGGGCCTGGCGAAAGTCTACAGATATCACTCCGTCATAGAGAACATATATGCCCGGGTTCTGCAGGGCAAAGGCGTGCACTTTGGAAACACAATCTCTATGGAGTATATTGTGAACCGATACAGCACTCGAGGTGTCTCTCTCTTCAGGGTCATGAAGGTCAGTTGAATATTCAGCACCATACATGATCTATTCCTTGTTGTAGCTGGTCAGGTGAAGAAAGATGGATAGGGTTTCAAAATCGTAGTATTTCCAGAACAAGGTAAAGGGAAAGTTTCTGTTCCTTCGGTTGTGGAAAAGAGAAAAGATCCAGCGTGATTCCAGACAGATTTTTATTTCAGACAATTACATGATTGTTAGTAAAGGGCAACTTTACTGCTATGGGACACGAAAGACAAATGAGGTCTTTGCTATTACCTCTCATGATTGAAATACGACTGTGGTGTGTACATAGAAATTATATGAACCGATAAAGAACCGAATGGATAAGGTTATGACACCAATAGGGAACCATTAATGAAATGCAAAGTATCAGAATCCTCATCACTTGCATGTATGATACACTCAAGCATTCAAATTTCCCTTTCCATCACTGTCTGGGTCACTGGCACATGCACAGGTTACCATGAGTACTCGCACATGCACCAGCACACGGCCAACCACTTAGGTTGTAAGTACAAGGCACAAAATCGGGACAGCAGTTCCTCAGTAGACTATCGTGACGAATTCCTCAGTTAACTACATTCACTTGTTTATCCTCGAGTTTGATGGCAGGCATTGTAACTATCGTCATCAGTCATGACCAAACACCTTAAGAAAGATATTCTAAAGTTATTAGACCTACAGGAACACCTGGTGGCGTTCCTGTAGTTCTACAGAACAGTAGAGGTAAATAAGGTTGGGTCATATTCTCTTATCTCCACTCGTTCGCGCCTCCGGGTACTTGCAGAGTTGATTCTTTATCTATTTTCATTTAGTAAAGAATAATCCATGTGTTGCAGGAACCCTATCGCTCGTACAATGTCGGCGTGGGTTTGCAGCGTCACTCTCCACTCAAGAAGAAGTTCGACGTAATCATTGGCTGGATACAACAAAGTGGTCTATACGCAAAGTTCACTTATGAATCTTTGAAACTCCATGATTCACTACAGGTGAGATTTTGTACTTGGTAGATGGGTATAATATCTGCTGTTCTAACTCTGACACAGTGAAAACTGGTTTATAGCAGTAATGATAGCTGATATTGATATTGATATTGGTAATGATAATCATAATGATAAGAATGATAATAATAATGATTACAGTAATATCACTGATAACAATAATAATGATGATAATAATAATGATAATAATGATAATAATAATAATATAAATAATAATAATAATAATAATAATAATAATAATAATAATAATAATAATAATAATAATAATAACAATAATAATAATAATATTAGGTACAGTAGGGGTGAGGGTCAAGTCAATTGGGAGGTGAGTTTGAATGGAGAAAAACTGGAGGAAGTGAAGTGTTTTAGATATCTGGGAGTGGATCTGTCAGCGGATGGAACCATGGAAGCGGAAGTGGATCATAGGGTGGGGGAGGGGGCGAAAATTTTGGGAGCCTTGAAAAATGTGTGGAAGTCGAGAACATTATCTCGGAAGCAAAAATGGGTATGTTTGAAGGAATAGTGGTTCCAACAATGTTGTATGGTTGCGAGGCGTGGGCTATGGATAGAGATGTGCGCAGGAGGATGGATGTGCTGGAAATGAGATGTTTGAGGAAAATGTGTGGTGTGAGGTGGTTTGATCGAGTAAGTAACGTAAGGGTAAGAGAGATGTGTGGAAATAAAAAGAGCGTGGTTGAGAGAGCAGAAGAGGGTGTTTTGAAATGGTTTGGGCACATGGAGAGAATGAGTGAGGAAAGATTGACCAAGAGGATATATGTGTCGGAGGTGGAGGGAACGAGGAGAAGAGGGAGACCAAATTGGAGGTGGAAAGATGGAGTGAAAAAGATTTTGTGTGATCGGGGCCTGAACATGCAGGAGGGTGAAAGGAGGGCAAGGAATAGAGTGAATTGGAGCGATGTGGTATACAGGGGTTGACGTGCTGTCAGTGGATTGAATCAAGGCATGTGAAGCGTCTGGGGTAAACCATGGAAAGCTGTGTAGGTATGTATATTTGCGTGTGTGGACGTGTGTATGTACATGTGTATGGGGGGGGGGGGTTGGGCCATTTCTTTCGTCTGTTTCCTTGCGCTACCTCGCAAACGCGGGAGACAGCGACAAAGTAAAAAAAAAAAAACAATAACAATAATAATGATAATGATAATAATAATAATAATAATAATAATAATAACAATAACAATAATAATGATAATGATAATGATAATAATGATAATAATAATAATAATAATAATATAAATAATAATAATAATGATAATAATAATAATAATAATAATAATAATAATAATAATAATAATAATAATAATAATAATAACAATAACAATAATAATAATAATGATAATAATAATAATAATAATAATAATAATAATAATAATAATAATAATAATAATAATAATGATAATAATGACAATAATATCAATGTTAATAATAACAATGATAACAATGATAATAATGATAATGATAATAGTAATAATAATGATAATGATAATAATGATAATAATGACAATAATAATAATAATAATAACAATAATAATAATAATAATAATAATAATAACAATAATAATATTAACGATAATGGTAATAATAATAATAAAAATAATAAAAACAATAATAATGATAACAATAATAAAAATAACAATGATGATAATAAAAATAATAATGATAAGCGGAAGTGGATCATAGGGTGGGGGAGGGGGCGAAAATTCTGGGAGCCTTGAAGAATGTGTGGAAGTCGAGAACATTATCTCGGAAAGCAAAAATGGGTATGTTTGAAGGAATAGTGGTTCCAACAATGTTGTATGGTTGCGAGGCGTGGACTATGGATAGAGTTGTGCGTAGGAGGATGGATGTGCTGGAAATGAAATGTTTGAGGACAATGTGTGGTGTGAGGTGGTTTGATCGAGTAAGTAACGTAAGGGTAAGAGAGATGTGTGGAAATAAAAAGAGCGTGGTTGAGAGAGCAGAAGAGGGTGTTTTGAAATGGTTTGGTCAAATGGAGAGAATGAGTGAGGAAAGATTGACCAAGAGGATATATGTGTCGGAGGTGGAGGGAACGAGGAGAAGAGGGAGACCAAATTGGAGGTGGAAAGATGGAGTGAAAAAGATTTTGTGTGATCGGGGCTTGAACATGCAGGAGGGTGACAGGAGGGCAAAGAATAGAGTGAATTGGATCGATGTGGTATACCGGGGTTGACGTGCTGTCAGTGGATTGAATCAAGGCATGTGTATGGGGGTGGGTTGGGCCATTTCTTTCGTCTGTTTCCTTGCGCTACCTCGCAAACGCGGGAGACAGCGACAAAGCAAAAAAAAAAAAAAAAAAACCTTCCACAGAGCATCTCTATCAACTCTATCATATGCCTTCTCCAGATCCATAA
>NC_092228.1:22332502-22377502 GCF_036320965.1 Panulirus ornatus
AATAAGATTTGTAGAGCTTCATTCCGTACCTGAATGCTAAATATCTCGGCCAGTTTATGTAACTGGCCAGGAGATGCCACTGAGAGGTCTTCAATATTGGCATTACACGAAGCTACAAATATAAACTGAATATCAGTGGTTGATCTACTCTGCGTAAGCAGGTTACACACGATCAGTATTACTGTCACTATCAATACGAACATTATTATGGTATTTTCAGTACTATGAACACACGTTCATTATTGAGCGTCAATATGACCGTCAGTAACCCCTTGTGTGAATATCGTGTGGCTGTTCTCAGTGATGAGGATGAGGATAAAGCTTGTATTGTAATTATTCTGGTAATTCTTCTTATAATGCAATAAATGGTTGCAATAAATCTCCTTCGTCTTGTTTCTTCAAATATACTGTCATTACGACCATGTTATGTTTCATGTGGCTGTGACAGTAACGATGGGATGGACAGTAAACAGCGAACAGACGATCAGTGATTGGTCATTCCACTGGCCCCGACCACACACTGACGCCTGGATTTCTAAATGTTTGAAGATCCATCAGTACGAATATACGGTATTGACAGTACATCAGTACGAAGCACACACCATCAGTAATACTGGCCGTGTGTGACCTGCTGTAGGTAAGGCTGCAGAATTTAAGACAAAATATGAATCTGGATAAAAAGTAAAAGTACACATTGTAATGTATTCCATGGGACCAACCATTACGATGAGCTGTTGTATCCATCCATTTCCCGTCTAATCTGGGAACACAAACTGCCGCTCTATGGACATATGGTAGTGTGACTACCAAAAGTTTGCCCTGCCCAGAGAACTGCCTCAGGAAGAGTAAGGAAAAGTACAGAGGTGCCAACAGAGTTAGTGCTCTAGGTACGATCACCTTATCAAGAGACGCACCGCACTGAGGGACATCAGGGTATACAAGAAGGTTCAACCTGTAAGTCTCCGTTGTGTCGTCATATGGAGCGAGGACTGCGATAGCATGACACGCTTTACGTTCTCTATTGGAATGATATCTATCGTTACAGTCAATCGGATATGTGTCTAAGGCAGTTATAAAGGATTCATAGATTGTACTTGGAGTCAAGATGGTAGTAAACACACTGTCTCAGAGCCCATGTTTAGTCAGACTATGTGATAGTGTATTAGAAAGATTTAGTTCCTTTCCCGATACGTGTCGCGTGTAGTAGCAATTCAGATACTTGTTCTTATATAAGATTATTCTGCTGTGTAAATCATCTTGTTCTGGTCTTGGCGGTGACCATAGAGGAAGAACTGGGAGGGGAAATGTGAACAATCTACCTTTGATTTGCGTGTATCTCTGGATGTTCCCTCACAATCCACGAGGAGAGATGAACTGCGATTTGATCAAGTGATAATTTCTGGTGTAACACGCTTTACATATCAGTGATTAACTATAAACCAGATGGAATCGCATACAGATATTCTGAACGATAAGATATTGATGGAGACTGATATTCTTTTTTCTCTTCTTTAGATATACAGTTAGTCTGAGAGACTTCTAATAACAAATCTTCATTTAATATTTTCTCTATACACTTTCTGAAAAAAATTTTCACAACAATTCTGCCGGTTTTCTGAAGCGACGAATTTGTTCAGACGGGCGACTGCATTTTTCATATCATTTCAACCAGTTGGTAAAAGACCAGCAAAGATGTGTGCAATATTTAATCTGTATCGGGTGATATTAACATACCTTTGAAAATGTATATTGGGAGATGTGTTATTCTCGCGTTTGCCTTCTTCAGGAGGATGACGGTGGTGGTGTGGACAACATGAGGAGCGAAGAGCTAGGCGAAGACAGCGTTGTTGCTCTCACCCTGGACAACATGCAAGGGCTCTTCTTAATCACTATCTTTGGCTGGTTCTTCGCCGCTCTGTTCTTCGTGCTGGAGAAAGCCGTTCTCTCTCATTAATTATGCGTGAGAAATGTCACCACCTAAGATGCAGCTCTCAGGATGTGTAGCTGTATAACAAAAAATATATTGTATGATCGTTGTCGAAACATAATTTCATATTCTACATTAACGTTTGTAAATGTAGTAAGTGTTGAACCACCGCCTCTGAAATTGTTAACCCATGAATTTCTTACGTGATGTGGAATTGCTTGTGCCTCGCAGTCATGTTACTGGAGTTAAAGTGACGTAAACTGACTCGCCGAGACTTACAAAAAGACCCAGTCTGCCACACGAATCGACTGTTCACTTGGTCCTGATTGGACAAGTCTAACTAGGTGGTATTACTAGTAAAGCAATATATATATTGTGGTTCCAACAATGTTGAATGGTTGCGAGGCGTGGGCTATGGATAGAGTTGTGCTTAAGAGGGTGCATGTGCTGGAAATGAGATGTTTGAGGACAATATGTGGTGTGAGGTGGTTTGATCGAGTAAGTAATAAAAGGGTAAGAGAGATGTGTGGTAATAAAAAGAGTGTGGTTGAGAGAGCAGAAGAGGGTGTCTTGAAATGGTTTGGTCACATGGAGAGAATGAGTGAGGAAAGATTGACCAAGAGGGTATATGTGTCAGAAGTGGAGAAACGCGTGCAAGGAATAGAGTGAATTGGAATGATGTAGTATACCGGGTCGACGTGCTGTCAATGGATTGAGCCAGGGCATGTGAAGCGTCTGGGGTAAACCATGGAAAGTTCTGTGGAGCCTGGATGTGGAAAGGGAGCTGTGGTTTCGGTGCTTTATTACATGACAGCTAGAGACTGAGTGTGAACGAATGGGTCCTTTGTTGTCATTTCTAGCGCTACCTCGCATACATGAAGGGGGAGGGGGATGTTATTTCATGTGTGGCGAGGTGGTGATGGGAATGAGTAAAGGCAGACAGTATGAATTATGTACATCCAGGCCCCACAAAACTTTCAATGGCATTCCCCAGACGCTTCACATGCCCTGGTTCAGGCCATTGACAGCACGTCGGCCCCGGTATACCACATCGTTCCAATTCACTCAATTCCTTGCACGCCTAACACCCTCCTGTATGTTCAGTTCGCGATAGCTCAAAATCTTTTTCACTCCATCTTTCCACCTCCAATTTGGTCTCCCACTTCTCTTCGTTCCCTCCACCTCTGACACATATACCATCTTTGTCAATCTTTCCTCACTCATTCTCTCCATGTGACCAAACCATTTCAATGCATCCTCTTTTGCTCTCTCAACTACACTCATTTCTTTTACCACACATCTCTCTTACCCTATCATTACTTACTCGATCAAACCACCTCACACCACATATTGTCCTCAAACATCTCATTTCCAACACATCCACCCTCCTCCGAACAATCCTATCTATTAGACCACGCCTCGCAACCATATAACATTATTGGAACCACTTTTCCTTCAAATATACCCATTTTTGCTCTCTGAGATAACGTTCTCGCCTTCCACACATTCTTCAACGCTTCCAGAAACTTCGCCCTCTCGCCGACCCTGTGACTCACTTCCGCTTCCATGGTTCCATCCGCTGCTAGATCCACTCCCAGATATCTAAAACACTTCACTTCCTACACTTTTTCTGCACTCGAAATTACATCCCAGTTAACTTGTCCGTCAATCATACTGAACCTATCAACCTTGCTCTTATTCACATTGACTCTCAGCTTTCTTGTGTCACACACTTTACCAAAGTCAATCACCAACTTCTGCAGTTTCTCAGCTAAATTAGCCACTAGAGCTGTATCATCAGCGAACAACAACTGACTCACTTCCCCAGCCCTCTCATTCACAACAGACTGCATACTTGCCCCTAATTTCAAAACTCTTGAATTCACCTCCCTAACAACCCCATCCATAAACAAATTAAACAGCCATGGAGACATCACGCATCTCTGCCGCAAACCGACATTCACTGGAAACTAATCACTTTCCTCTTTTTCTACTCATACACATGCCTTACATCCATGATAAAAACTTTTCACTGCTCTTAGCAACTTACCTCCCACAGCCATATACTTAGCACCTTCCATAAAGCATATCTATCAACTCTATCATATGCCTTCTCCAGATCCATAAATGCTACATAAGAATCCATCAGTTTTTCTAAGTATTTCTCACATACATTCTTCAAAGCAAACACCTGATCCATTCATCCTCTACCACTTCTGAAGCCACACTACTCGTCCCCAATCAGATGCTCTGTACATGCCTTCACCCTCTCAATCAATACCCTCCCATATAGTTTCCCAGGAATATTCAACAAACTTATACCTCTGTAATTTGAACACCCATCTTTTTCCCCTTTGCCTTTGTACAATGGCATAATCCTCAGGCACTTCACCATGAACCATACATACACTGAATATCCTTACCAACTAGTCAATAACACAGTCACCCCCTTTTTTTGATATATTCCACTGCAATACCATCTAAACCCGCAGCCTTGCCAGCTTTCATCTTCCGCAATGCTTTCACGACCTCTTCTCTGTTTACCAAACCATTCTCCCTGACCCTCTCACTTCGCAGACCATCTCGACCAAAACACCCTATATCCACCACTCTATCATCAAACACATTTAAAAACCTTTCAGAATACTCTCTCCATCTCCTTCTCACTTCTTACCTCTGACATGATTATAAATATCTTTAAGGTTTCTATTGTTTTCAGTAAGATAGCTTGATAATGAAGTTTTCTTTGACGTACAAGTCTCTTAGTTTCGCTACATAAAATTACGTAATTCATGTTGGTTATTGGTCTCTCTGAATTTCTTATGTGTTACTTTCTTATACAGCAATGAGTACTTTAAGTCATTACTCTACTATATCGTTTTGGGAAACGACTATCTAAAATGCATTGGCACATATGCTTTCTCCAGTGCTTTGAAAGTTTTACTGAAGCTTTCCCATGGTATGTCCATATCATTTTCATCCACGATAGCATCCTAGATCTATCTGTCAAGAGCAATGCGAAGATCCCAATTAACCAGTAAACAACACAATTACCTCCTTTTCTTAAGTAATTCAACTGCAAACATAATCATTCCAGATGCTTTGTCGCACTTTATCTTACGCAAAACAGTCACCGCCTATTGTCTTTTCACTAAACATTTAAACCATTTGCAAAGACGTTCACCTCACATAATTCCACGTTCGAAACATCCTAAATCTTCCATCCTATCATCCAATACATTCAACAAATCTTCAAAATACTCTCTGAATCTCCTCTCCAACTAATTTCTGCCTGTTGCCACTTTCTCATTTACCCGTCACCGATGGTCCAATTTGTTCTCTTGTTTTTGTCACACAATTAATTTCCTTCCAAGATACTTTCTTATTCTCCTTGAAGTTTGCTGATACTCGCTCATCCAAACTCTCATTTGTCCATTTTTTTCAGCCCATGCATCCTTCTCATTACCTCCTGCCGCTTTTCCTTGTGGATCTCCAAATCACATGCACTACTTCCCTGACGATAACGTCCATACACGTTTAACTTCGTGGTTTTTTTTTTTTTTTTGTAATAGTGACCTTATGTCATGTGCTAAACGCCCGATCAAAGACTATACCGGATAAATTGAGCATAATGAAAAAGAAGGTAAAGCTCATCAGGACTCAACAGATGTCTGTAGACCTGACTCTTAAAGGTAGAAAGCATGTCGGGGAAGGCAAAGGTAATTTCACAGCAAAGTTGTTTGAGAGAAGAAGGAATTATCACAGAAATCCGCAACACAAACTGTGGAAAGCAGCAACCATACTTGTGACTCGGGTACAAGCCTTGGGGTGCGGACGCATACACACAGCTAACGAGAACAGTATCATAGAATGACAATATCCTGTCTTAGAGAAGCAAACGTGAAGGGTCAAAATGTCATACATGCAGATATAACGAACATATATGAGACACAAGAAACCAGGAGGAAACGATACTACAGATAACCTAAGAAAGCGTTCTAATTTCAGATACGTGGACACGTAAACACCAGTAAATATTTACTATCAAAAGCTCCTACGAACAACCTACAGTATTTTAGCAGATTAAATAATGTACTCTTGCCTTTTCAAGTTTACGTCTACAGAATCCCAACTTCTCTCGTACTGAAATGAATTTTCTAAAGTCGTCTGCTTGATCTTCACAGTGGTATTTTGTTTTATGGATGACTAACTTTTCTGAGGATCACAAAGTTTTTATTCCTTTTCTGGGCTAAAATGGCAAAGTGATTGTAGCTTCTTGTCTCTTTAGAATAAACATCAAACTAGAGAAGGGAGAGGATTCCACACACTCGCTTTATGAGAAACGAAGGAAAAAAGGGTATTATACTGGTCAGTCCCCGTGTGGCTGGTTTCCACAAATAAACTTTGGGAAGCAGCAGCCGGTCTGAAACATTGGACGATGAACTGTTTACGAAAGATGAGATTAAAATGATATTGAACTGCATCTGAGATGCTAAACTAACTTTAGTGGAACATGATTCGAAATAGATCATCAGACACATTTTAAATTTTTAACAAGTCTTGCTCTATATCTTGTTTATCAGAACAAACTTGAGTAAAACATCTATTTACCTAGAGGAAGTACATAACAACATACGCTGAGAACTCGACCGTCGCTTCTGCACATAACTGTTCAATGTTCAATGTTGAACTTTTAATGGTAATCTGTTCACCATACGAAGTATTGTGTCCATTTATGTCTACACCTGACTTCACAAAACATACGTAATTCGGAATAGTTGAAGATATTTGTAAGTGCTTGGATTGCAGATAGGTCAAAGTGTTTTATGTGAGAGTCTGAGATGTAGTTATGGCCTGAAACAAAAGTGTTATTTATGGTTTTAATGGTATTGCTTATAATCAGTGAGACTGAGGAGTGGATAGGTATTTGTTTCTGGATAAATTTTGTGTAAGTTTTTTCATAAGTCTCCAGTTGAGGAAGTGAGGTTTGTATGTAGCTGATTTCTTAAGCAGTGTCTCATGAGTATGTTTGTGTTCATTAGGAAAAGTGGGATGTCACTGGAATGGGTCAGAAGTACGTCATGTGTGGGGCCTAGATTAGTAGCTGTGATCTTCTTTAATATGACGCTGGAGTTGGTTACTGTGCGTCTTGTGGTTCACGGTATAGAGGAAGGAGTATCAGTTTGTTGCTTGTCTTTCAGTTGTTCGGTTGTTTATGGTGTTGTTTAGAGTTTGAATTTGTTCTCTGATTTCTATTGATGATGAGTCGTTGTGTCTGACCTGGTTTCTTTGTTGTATGCGGTGTGTAACTTATGAGAAGACGTCTGAGTTGCATTTCTTTCTGTGACCTTGTGATCTGTGTTTTCTGCTGGCTTCGTTGAGAGATGTTGATGAAGTGTGATTTAGCGTGGTTCAGAGATGGGCAATCATCTATACTGAAGTTTTAGAGCTTTGTTTCCTCTGTGAAGGCTGGCTAATCTGCTTCCCTGTAGTTTGCAGTTTTCCCTCAGCTTCCTCAGGGTATAGTCGTCTCTGCTTTCTCCGTGGATTTTACTGTGGGACGGTTCATTATTAGCAGTTCCTGCTGTGTTATACTCGACACCGCGGAGGGTGATCGCTTCATGCGACTACCAGTACCCCTTAACTGTACTTAGTTAGCTCAGTACGGCTTTGTGGACGAAGAAAGAGACGACATTTGCTGTCCTGCCCTGCTGTACCGTGTGTAGAGGACGTGTCTCGGCAGGGGACCAGGCCTGCTGGCTGTCAGCTGTATCAATTGCACTTGACCCCGGGGTCAACCCGCACCTCCATCCCTCCACTCACATGTCAGTGGAGTTACTGTATATATCCCCGTGGGATGGCCAAGGCCTCACATGAGGATAGCTATCCACCTCTACCACAAAGATTACCAACCAGTGAACACGACAGAGACATCTCCCCAGAACTAGCAGAGGACTTGGCGAACCACCACCAGATTCCACCACCAAACCCTATGGTAGATGACGAGCTTTCCCCGCCACCAAGGTCACAAGAGCATCGGAAAAAATGAAACTGAGCTTCTCACCAGGCACAGGCACAGAGGCCAAGTATCAATGGTTGACACATGTGTGGCACGAGGACCCACACGCCAAACTTCACTACGCAAACAACGCTCAGAACTACGTCACGATGATAAATGGTCAACGATTGGTTGAAGAACTAACCAACAGCGTTACCGAAGGCATACAAATGAGGATACATCCAAAGTATACCTACCCTAGCATGAGTGCCATCATCATCCTGGGACTTGAAAACTACCAAGACCCAGCATTACTCCTCCAAAATGAAAATATCAAGAATGTTAAACGAATCAAAGATGTTGAAGTAGTCACAGCAGACTGGATTGGAAGTGGGCGCCCCACAGTCCCTGGCGCCTACCATTGTCTCAGGATGGATATCTATCTCCCTCCGAAACGGAAGTGCTTCAGATGCCAGAAATGGAATCGTGTGGCCAATGTCTGCAAATCTCACATTTCTTGATGTGGCATATGTGCAGGGAAACATGCCACACAAATATGCAACAAAATCTTGACAATGGGGAGACCGTTGAAGAAAAATGCATAAACTATAAGCAGTCTGGAGCTAGGGCATGGCATCGGGGCTACCCTGAGAGGCCACCTCCACCCCAGAGACCTGATGAGCAACCACACAAAACACCCGCCTCTCCATCTCCTTTCACCACGTTCGGCGTTTGCACAGCTCCCAGAGTTCAGCCCTCACAAAACATGGTATCTCCAGGCAGGCCATGGAACAGGGTAGTTTCCCCGAAGACACAAGAGCCATTCGTCATGCCTAGTAATGGATTGTTGACAACTGTGATCTAGGAAATAATGAAGTGATTATTGAAATCCAAAGCAGTATCAAAAAAAATCCAAAAGCAGAGTGAAGAAATACTGAAAGCTATGGAAGTTTAACCCATTTCTGTGGATGTGCTTCATGAGAAAAAACAAATGCAAAGTGATAAACTTAATGCCCACCAACAAGAAACAGACACAGCTGTGCATCATGATAGGTGGGGAAGCATGCATAAATCTATCGATGTGGCATATGAGAAAATTCATCGTTGAATGAAAAAGTTGATGCAAACCAACATGTAATTTGGAACACCAGAACATGGTGGTGACGCTAGTGTGTTCAAACTATTGATGTACTTTGTGAACAAGTACATGAGCTAAGTGTGAAGGTTACAAAGCAGGAAATACATATAATACTCTTAAAACATGAAAAGGCAAACAACGACGATAGCTTGATGAATGAAGCAGGAGTTGATAAGCTATTAAAGAAAACAGTTCCCAAACTCCTTCATGATAAAGGAATAAGAGATCTATCAAGTCATTCTGCAGTTCCTGAAAATATAACCAACGTTGTGCTAAATTGGCACAAAGAAATATATGAAAAAGTTGACATCATATAGGAGATCCATGCAACTTTTAAGGAAAATGGGAAACAGGAACATTGATCAACGATACAGTGACATCACGATACCCATTTGGAACATTGTTGCCTCTGTGAAGAGATATTCTGACCTCCATCACAAGGTTGTTATCGAGGACATTGACGTCATATGTCTGCTAGTGTCGAACGCTTCCTGGTAAACCACTACGTAAATTACCCGATTACAAATACTATTATCCTAGATCTACCAACACTTTTCTAATATATGTAAAACAAACACTACCTCATGGACCAATATCCTCCCAAAAGCCCGATGGATTCCAATACCACGGTATCAAGGTACACGTTGGCAATTCTACACTCAGTGTAGCCTATGCACCTGCTAACCTACTCCACCACACAGATTGATCTAATTTTCTTCATACTGAACCTACTGTCGTAATTGGAGACCTTAACGCTCGACTCAAGAATCTAGATGACCTCTTCACTAACACTAATGACAAGTTTAATCTCACTCCTGGATGCATATGATGATGTTCAAACCATCAGTCAGAATCAACCAAGACACATATACGGAGGAATCCTTGGCATGTGTATAGGCTTTAACTTGTCATACACAACTCACAGTTCTGATATTGTTGATGATCTTATGTCTGACCACTCGCCGATAATGGTTATATTACATATAGCTAATGTCAACTTACCTGGTGTTTGACTGAAAAGAAAAAGATTAACATTGAAACAAGAACAGCAAAATAGGTTCACAGATTATATCTCTGACTGGTACAAAGATTATGAACCAACAAATGTACAAAGTTTTAATTCAGTCTTGAAACTTCTATAAACAACTTCTTTGCGCAAAGTGAACCAGCTTTAGAAGGCAGAAATAATGCACCTGATTATAGGCCACATCAGCACTATAATGATCCCGAGCTGAAACAACTCAAATCTATAGCTAAGCAAATAGGTACAGGTTATAGACAACTTCAAACACCCAAAATGCTAAAACTATCTCAAGCATTTCTTTGCAGCAGCGAGGGAACGAATACCTGAATTTAGAGAGAATGACTGGGAACAGTTTGTCAGTGGACTAAATCAACACTCCTTTAAGCCAAACCTGGAAGGGCATAAACAGAATTATTGGAAAGAAAAATAAACAAGGGTCTCATCCCAACCCGCTGCAGAAGGCTAACGAATTAATCACGAAATGGGCTCATACTTCTAGCTATAACATGCTCTCACCTGAGACTAGGGATGCTTTGTACGACAAATCCAAAGAAAGAAAAGATCTTACCCAGTTCAAGATAAACAAGCAACACGATGACTGTGATGTGCCATTCACTGAGTTTGAACTTGATGCAGCTCTAACCAGGGGCAGGAGGACTGTACCTGGGGAGTATAGTATCACTTACGACATCATTAGACTGCTAAAATGTGTACCTGGTGATCCACTATTAAAGCTGTATGATATGAGTTATGCCACGGTACATCTACCCTCCTTATGGACCAACAGCCTAGTTGTATCAATACCTAAACACAATCAACCTGATGAATTTCGCCCCATCTCCCTGATGTGTTGTTTTGCAAAACTTTTGAGAGGATGGTGCTTAACAGACTACTACACAGAATCAAAGAACATACGTCACCAAATATTAATGGTTTCACACACGGCAAAAGTGTACACAACTGTATTACTACTTTCCTAACAGTTCATGGGGACAGAAGGCACAAGTACACCACTTTCCTTGACCTAAAAGCTGCATTTGATATTGTCAATATGCAAGTTATCTTGTATGAGCTGGCAAAAATGGATATAAGTGGCCGGCTACCTCTCTAACAGAAAGTCGGTTGTGTTGTTTCAAGGCTACAAAAGTTAAGTTAAAGATATGCTACTTGACACCCTTCAAGGTGGAGTACTTAGCGCCACATTGTTCAATGTACTAATTAATGCATTACTGAAATCGATTCCACAGTGTCCCAGAAATATCACTATTAGTTATGCTGATGACATTCTTGTAAATACCAAAACATATCGTGAAATGCAAACTCTTCTTAACTGCATACATATAGCCTGTGAAAGCCTTGGCTTCATCATATCTCCAGATAAAACTAATGTCTTCAGTAAACGAATTAGTAGCCATAGGAGAGGACCATCTAAGTTGACAATTGTTGGAAACCCGATTGACTATGTCTCCTCCTTGAAATATCTTGGTGTCTCCTTCCCATGTGCTGCAGCTAGTGTGCAAAAACTAAATCGACAATGCACAGATAGACTCAGAGCTCTTAAAGCTGTTGCAGGATACATTCCTAGTTATCGTGCAAATATCAGAATTGTAAGAACGATGTACTTAGCATATACTAGGTTTCTAATAGATTTTCACCACCAGTTTTGATCCTACATAACAGCAAAGGTATCAGTAGACTTGAGAAAATGTAAAATGAGGCCTTAAGAATCATACTTGGTTGCCCAAGGTCCATTAAAGTACTCAACATGCAGAAAGAACTTGATATTCCCAGCACTGAAAACAGAATACTTGATATCAATCTTATGATAGGACCGAAATTTCTGCGTAGTGATCCACATAGTGTTGTCTATAAAGAATTGTTCAACCATATATGCCATGGCACAAGTGAATCTAAATGTATCCAAATAACAGCCAACCACATGACAATGTTTAGTGTACATAATTTGTGTAAGATTAGGAAGCAGCATTATTTCCTACACTCACTTATCCACCGAAGATACTAATTACTTATTATCTTTATCTTCAACACTTAGCTAAGACCAATGCTCATGCACATATACAGAAACTCCAGACTGACAATAACACTGCCCAGTGCATCTATACTGACGGTTCTCATGCCTTTGTCTCTGGGAGAGCAGACAGTGCTACCATTGTGATCAAACCCAATGGTAATAGATTAGACAAAAATGTTAGAATAAACAACTGAGCATCTACCCTACGAAGTGAATTGTTTGCCATACTTATCACTCTTGAGCAAGTAGAAATCACTGCCACAGAAAGCTTAATTATCTCTAACTCTTAATCTTCACTACTTGCCCTTAACACCCTGAGATCATAACTTAACATGGCCTATGAAGCCAGACACAAATACTCAGGCATTACTGCTTAAGGGATTCAGATCAAATTGTTATAGATTTCCTCTCATACAGGTCTCCGTGAGCATGACAAATCTGAGGCTTTAGCCAAATTATCACTTAGTAAAGGTGATGCTGAAAACAACGTTGGGTTGTCAATCAAAACTTTCAAAACTGCATTTAGAAAAGAACTAATCGACCTTTTTGAAGCACGAGGGCAAGTTCAGATAAGCATAAGTAGACACGTTTTCCATCACAATGAAATGTGTAAAGTAAAACATGTATATGGAGAAAGTGATGAGATCAACAGATTACATGATGCTGAAACTGCTAGATTAAGGCTAGGCTATTGGTACTATCGGCGCTTTGGCCTAACTGGAGATGTTAACTCTTTGAATTGTAAAGTTTGTAGTCAAAGATTAGGACACAGACTAGAACACTATGTCTTAGAATGTGAGAAAATAGAGCCTTTTACGGATAAATCTGAACAAAATCTGCAAGAAATGTCACATCTTATTTTAAATAACAAGATACCTGAAATCTTAAGTTTGTATCCACTTTTTGCATCCAGTCAGTAAAACTTACCGTATGAAAGTATGTAATGTATGTACTGAACTATGAATTGTAGCACGTAATGTCAACCCACTGGGGTCTGATTGAGACCCTTTGAAACCCCTGTAATCCTTTTGCGCTACCGCTCACAGGATGAGTATGGCGTACACAATAAATTTGCCGGGGACACCGGCACCAATTAATCCCGTAGTTTATGTAAGTCTTTATGATGGTCGTAATGATTAGGTTGATAAAGGAGATAGTTATCAGGATAGACAGCTGGTCAAACGGCTGTTCGCTTGGCGTGCTCCAGGTGTATGGTTGATAAGTAGAAGGTAATGTCTTGCGAAGTCGCCTGCTGGAGGTGGTGGGTTGGATGTCTGGTTGGGCGGTTTTGAGGATATTAAGAGGATACAGTTGGTTTATGAGCAATTCACATTGGGGGGTGGGGGGGATCTTGGGTCTGTGTTGAGCCAATTGGGATGGTGAGCACGAAATATCCACAGAGATAAATGATGGGTATGCTGATTAGGTTCTGCATTTGGGCAGTATATCTGGAGGGACATGTGGAGGGGGACATGTAGGTGGTGATTATGTTGCAGTTAGTACTATATGGATTGTATTTCTAAGGTATTGTGACTGTCTGTAGTGTCAGTGGTGTTGGAGAAATGGTATGGTTTAATTGGCAAGTGTTGCGAGTCCTCCTCCTTATCTTGGAAGTCTATCTCCTACGATTGTTCAGTTGTAGACACATGAGAGCTTGGGAGGTTTACATTCAAGTCTAGTTTCTTGGATGAGATGTTTCGTGGATGTCGTTTTCTCTGGGCTGGTCGAGTGTATGTTTTCCTCATGCTATTAGCGTTGAGTTGCAGGATGTTTAGTTTGTTGTTTGGGTTCTGTGGAGTAATAAGATTTCCCGGAGACAAGTTAGTAAAGCCTTTTGTGGTATCGTGGCTTTTGGTAATGGACATCTGGAACTGTGGGGAGAGTTATAGTGGTGGTCCAGGGTTAGGGTTGATTTCACCGACTTGCAGTAGTCGCTGGGAGGTGATGACCAGGCCATTATGTCCCACTTGTGAGGAAATGTATGTAAATGTGTAAGATGGTTGGATACGACCCATAGTTCGGGAAAACGGCCAAGGACAGCCTAAGGCTGCACTCCGCGCAGGAGCAGGAAAAGTGTATTTCCTTCGGGGAAGGAAGACCAGTCGTGAGCGAGGTCCCTCGGTGATTGGAACATGTTAGGCATGTGCATCCTGTGATCGCCATGACAGAGTAGACAGTGACCTCTCCGTTAAGGGGAAAGTAAGGGGCACCTTGTAGTTAAGGAGTGGATGTTAGCCTGGGTAGCGAGATGCGTGTTCAACTGCTCTTCTTACATTATTTTGTCTTGATGTTTCATAATGACTGGTTGATGATAGGAAGTGCAATGCGGGTGCAATGTGATTCGATTGTTAAGGTCTACAGGGTGTTCGTTACCTTGCCCATGTTTACCAAATAGCATTATTGTGGTCACCTTTGCGTTCTGAATGACTGTGTCAATAGCATCTCTCAGTTTCTGTTTTACCTGTCTGGCCAATAAGTGCTTACATGCTTTACATTCAGCAGCGAAAGCATACCCAATTTTCTGATAATTTAGCTTACTCTTAATCAAAGTCTTACTGATAGTATTGTTATACTGGAAAGCAGCTTGAGAACACTGCTTTTAGTATTTGTATGACATTTGCTAAGTTAGCAGAATAAGGCAACACAAAACATTTACATCTATCATCCTTTTTCACATTTTCGTTACCAGTTATGTAAAATGTTTTCCTGGATTTCTAATAAGCCTTGTTCACAAACCAATTGGTTTAACATACTTGCTTAAAGGTGCGTCTTGTAAGTTTAAGTTCATCTTGTAGACTTGGGGAATCATATATGCGTGAAGATTTGAAAAACATAGCCATAACCACAGATATTTTTACAGAATAATCATGTACTGAAAAATGAATATAGCTCAGCGTTGATTGGCTTCCTGTAGATCTTGAAAGATGAGTGACCTTTTTCTCTAGTTATGATCACATCAAGAAATGGCGATTTGTGTTATTCTTCCCGTACAATCTTGACTTGAATGGTGGGGTGGATGTTATTCAGTTCATTAAAGAAACATCATAATCTTGGGAGGATGGCTATAAGGAACACATATTATCAATGTATCAAGCCAAAGTCTCGGATGGTTACTGATAGAAGTTAGAATCTCGGTCTCAAAGAATTCTAAGAACAAATTACAGAGAATAGAACAAAAGGGATTTCCCATGACTGGACCAAATTTATTTCTATAAAGATTACCCTCAGCATCTTGGAAACATAGAGTTCTGTTAAGTAAATGAAAGTGTTTATGGGCAGGGGTGAGTTAAGACTAAGATCAGGTAATTTCCTCCTCAAGGAAGTGATGGTTTCTTCAGTGGGAACTTAGGTGAATATATATATAACACAAAGTTCTATTAAGTCATTGAAAGTGTTTATGGGCAGGGGTGAGTTAAGACTAAGATCAGGTAATTTCCTCCTCAAGGAAGTGATGGTTTCTTTAGTGGGAACTTAGGTGAGTATATATACCATAACTCCCCTTACCTTATCCTCGTACCTAGATGGTAGCGCATATTCTCTCTATGGTTTCTGCATCTCTCACGAACACCGGGTGGGACCACAGGTCATACGGTATAGTGATACTGTGTGTGTCTTTACTGTAGGGAGTGTCTTCCTTGTGGTAGTTTTATCATGGGCATCATGGGTAGTGAGATGTGTTGAATCGATTTGTGTAATGTTGTTGGGGTTCAGTGTGTCCAGGGCACAGACGAGAAAGTGTAACGTGTCATGAGAGTGTAGTGTTAGGTGGATGTATGTCTGACTGGGTGGTGCTTAAGAGTCATTTGTGAGGGCCGTTGTTTCTTGCTTGTCGGGTCATTTAGGTATGTACATGTTTTGTCAGTGTTATGCTTGTTGGGTAGGTGGGTGGGGGGATCTGTGATTATAGGTAGTTGAGGTGTTAAGTGAGGGTGAACGTTTTATTTCTACGTAGAAGTTGGTATATAGTTATAGAGTGGTTGGCATGGAATGGGTCTAAATGCTGTTGCAAAGACCTGAGTGCCAAGCTTGTTGAGGTACGAGGATAGCTGTTTCTTTGAGTTCATTGTTTGTGTTTCGAGGAGATTTCGTTTGTTCGTTGTTTATTTGTTGATATTTCTGGGGTGGATGGTGAATATCGTTTGTGTGTGTCGTACGTGATGCCTAGAACGGCCAGATTTTTATTGAGTGGGAGCGATTGACCATTTACGGTGATGAAATGGTGCAGATTTTACTTGTGTGTGTCCGGTACTACACATGGACAGAAGAAAAGTCCCATGATGTCTGTCTCAATCATTTCATCCGCTCCGCTTTAAACTACACCTCACCTGTAAGATCATACGATAAAAGTCACTTGTAAAACATGTGTTTCATTTGTGAAACTTTTTCATACATAAGGAGCCGATGATATTTGACACCAATGTTAACATTAAGGGGGACCTTTTGATAGGTGGGAGGTGGTAGTAAATACTTTGCTTGGCAACGTTTTGTGTAGTACTTATCGTGGCGCGGGAGAGGCAGCAGGTGGTCCAGCTCAACACCTCGACTGGCGGTGGATGCAACCACAACTCGCTTACACGGACGCCTCCATCTCTCACTACTGCTGCAGGTAAGTATCATTAAGACCATGAGGACATCTGGCTCGTGCTAAGATAGGTAAAGTACACTTGGTCTTGAAACTTTGTCACAGGAATTATGCAAATTACACACACACATACACACACACACACACACACACACACACACACACACACACACACACACATATATATATATATATATATATATATATATATTGGGAGGTAAGTTTGAATGGAGAAAAGCTGGAGGAAGTGAAGTGTTTTAGATATCTGGGAGTGGATCTGGCAGCGGATGGAACCATGGAAGCGGAAGTGAATCATAGGGTGGGGGAGGGGGCGAAAATTCTGGGAGCCTTGAAGAATGTTTGGAAGTCGAGAACATTATCTCGGAAAGCAAAAATGGGTATGTTTGAAGGTTCCAACAATGTTGTATGGTTGCGAGGCGTGGGCTATGGATAGAGTTGTGCGCAGGAGGGTGGATGTGCTGGAAATGAGATGTTTGAGGACAATATGTGGTGTGAGGTGGTTTGATCGAGTAAGTAATGTAAGGGTGAGAGAGATGTGTGGAAATAAAAGAGTGTGGTTGAGAGAGCAGAAGAGGGTGTTTTGAAATGGTTTGGGCACATGGAGAGAATGAGTGGGGAAAGATTAATCAAGAGGATATATGTGTCAAAGGTGGAGGGAACGAGGAGGAGTGGGAGACCAAATTGGAGGTGGAAAGATGGAGTGAAGAAGATTTTGAGTGATCGGGGCCTGAACATGCAGGAGGGTGAAAGGCGTGCAAGGAATATAGTGAATTGGAACGATGTGGTATACCGGGGTCGACGTGCTGTCAATGGATTGAACCAGGGCATGTGAAGCGTCTGGGATAAACCATGCAAAGTGTGTGGGGCCTGGATGTGGAAAGAGAGCTGTGGTTTCGGTGCATTATTACATGACAGCTAGAGAATGAGTGTGAACGAACGGAGCCTTTGGTGATTTCCTAGCGCTACCTCGCACACATGAGAGGGGAGGGGGTTGTTATTCCATGTGTGGCGAGGTGGCGATGGGAACAAATAAAGGCAGACAGTATGAATTATGTACATGTGTATATATGTATATGTCTGTGTGTGTATATATATATATGTGTACATTGAGATGTATAGGTATGTATATTGTGCGTGTGTGGACATGTATGTATATACATTTGTATGTGGGCGGGTTGGGCCATTCTTTCGTCTGTTTCCTTGCGCTACCTCGCTAACGCGGGAAACAGCGATAAAGCAAAATAAAAAATAAATATATATATATATATATATATATATATATATATATATATATATATATATATATATATATATATATATATATATATATATATATATATATATATATATATATATTTCTTTTCTTTCTTTTAAACTATTCGCCATTTCCCGCGTTAGCGAGGTAGCGTTAAGATCAGAGGACTGGGCCTTTTTTAGAATATTCTCACCTGGCCCCCTCTGTTCCTTCTTTTGGAAAATTAAAAAAAAAAGAGAGGGGAGGATTTCCAGCCCCCCGCTCCCTCCCCTTTTAGTCGCCTTCTACGACACGCAGGGAATACGAGGGAACTATTCTTAATCCCGTATCCCCAGGGATAATATATATATATATATATATATATATATATATATATATATATATATATATATATATATATATATATATATATATATATATATATATATATATATATATACATATATATATATATATATATATATATATATATATATATATATATATATATATATATATATATATATATATATATATATATATATATATATATATATATATATATATATATATATATATGCATATATATATATATATATATATATATATATATATATATATATATATATATATATATATATATATAAATATATATATATATATACAAATCCATTTGCTTTTCTAAGTATTTCTCACATACATTCTTCAAAGTAAACACCTGATCCACACATCCTCTACCACTTCTGAAACCACACTGCTCTTCCCCAATCTGATGCTCTGTACATGCCTTCACCCTCTCAATCAATACCCTCCCATATAATTTACCAGGAATACTCAACAAACTTTTTTTTTTTTTTTATTATACTTTGTCGCTGTCTCCCGCGTTTGCGAGGTAGCGCAAGGAAACAGAAGAAAGAAATGGCCCAACCCCCCCCCCCCATACACATGTATATACATACGTCCACACACGCAAATATACATACCTACACAGCTTTCCATGGTTTACCCCAGACGCTTCACATGCCCTGCTTCACTCCACTGACAGCACGTCAACCCCGGTATACCACATCGCTCCAATTCACTCTATTCCTTGCCATCCTTTCACCCTCCTGCATGTTCAGGCCCCGATCACACAAAATCTTTTTCACTCCATCTTTCCACCTCCAATTTGGTCTTCCTCTTCTCTTTGTTCCCTCCACCTCCGACACATATATCCTATTGGTCAATCTTTCCTCACTCATCCTCTCCATGTGCCCAAACCACTTCAAAACACCCTCTTCTGCTCTCTCAACCACGCTCTTTTTATTTCCACACATCTCTCTTACCCTTACGTTACTCACTCGATCAAACCACCTCACACCACACATTGTCCTCAAACATCTCATTTCCAGCACATCCATCCTCCTGCGCACAACTCTATCCATAGCCCACGCCTCGCAATCATACAACATTGTTGGAACCACTATTCCTTCAAACATACCCATTTTTGCTTTCCGAGATAATGTTCTCGACTTCCACACATTCTTCAAGGCCCCCAGGATTTTCGCCCCCTCCCCCACCCTATGATCCACTTCCGCTTCCATGGTTCCATCCGCTGCCAGATCCACTCCCAGATATCTAAAACACTTCACTTCCTCCAGTTTTTCTCCATTCAAACTCACCTCCCAATTGACTTGACCCTCAACCCTACTGTACCTAATAACCTTGCTCTTATTCATATTTACTCTTAACTTTCTTCTTCCACACACTTTTCCAAACTCAGTCACCAGCTTCTGCAGTTTCTCACATGAATCAGCCACCAGCGCTGTATCATCAGCGAACAACAACTGACTCACTTCCCAAGCTCTCTCATCCCCAACAGACTTCATACTTGCCCCTCTTTCCAAAACTCTTGCATTTACCTCCCTAACAACCCCATCCATAAACAAATTAAACAACCATGGAGACATCACACACCCCTGCCGCAAACCTATAGTCACTGAATACCAATCACTTTCCTCTCTTCCTACACGTACACATGCCTTACATCCTCGATAAAAACTTTTCACTGCTTCTAACAACTTGCCTCCCACACCATATATTCTTAATACCTTCCACAGAGCATCTCTATCAACTTTATCATATGCCTTCTCCAGATCCATAAATGCTACATACAAATCCATTTGCTTTTCTAAGTATTTCTCACATACATTCTTCAAAGCAAACACCATATCCACAAATCCTCTACCACTTTTGAAACCACACTGCTCTTCCCCAATCTGATGCTCTGTACATGCCTTCACCCTCTCAATCAATACCCTCCCATATAATTTACCAGGAATACTCAACAAACTTATACTTCTGTAATTTGAGCTCTCACTCTTATCCTCTTTGCCTTTGTACAATGGCACTATGCACGCATTCCGCCAATCCTCAGGCACCTCACCATGAGTCATACATACATTAAATAACCTTACCAACCAGTCAACAATACAGTCACCCCCTTTTTTAATAAATTCCACTGCAATACCATCCAAACCTGCTGCCTTGCCGGCTTTCATCTTCAGCAAAGCTTTCACTACCTCTTCTCTGTTTACCAAATCATTTCCCCTAACCCTCTCACTTTGCACACCACCTCGACCAAAACACCCTATATCTGCCACTCTATCATCAAACACATTCAACAAACCTTCAAAATACTCACTCCATCTCTTTCTCACATCACCACTACTTGTTATCACCTCCCCACTTGCGCCCTTCACCGAAGTTCCCATTTGCTCCCTTGTCTTACGCACTTTATTTACCTCCTTCCAGAACATCTTTTTATTCTCCCTAAAATTTAATGATACTCTCTCACCCCAACTCTCATTTGCCCTTTTTTTCACCTCTTGCACCTTTCTCTTGACCTCCTGTCTCTTTCTTTTATACATCTCCCACTCAATTGCATTTTTTCCCTGCAAAAATCGTCCAAATGCCTCTCTCTTCTCTTTCACTAATACTCTTACTTCTTCATCCCACCAATCACTACCCTTTCTAATCAACCCACCTCCCACTCTTCTCATGCCACAAGCATCTTTTGCGCAATCCATCACTGATTCCCTAAATACATCCCATTCCTCCCCCACTCCCCTTACTTCCATTGTTCTCACCTTTTTCCATTCAGTACTCAGTCTCTCCTGGTACTTCCTCACACAGGTCTCCTTCTCAAGCTCACTTCCTCTCACCACCCTCTTCACCCCAACATTCACTCTTCTTTTCTGAAAACCCATACAAATCTTCACCTTAGCCTCCACAAGATAATGATCAGACATCCCTCCAGTTGCACCTCTCAGCACATTAACATCCAAAAGTCTCTCTTTCGCACGCCTGTCAATTAACACGTAATCCAATAACGCTCTCTGGCCATCTCTCCTACTTACATAAGTATACTTATGTATATCTCGCTTTTTAAACCAGGTATTCCCAATCATCAGTCCTTTTTCAGCACATAAATCTACAAGCTCTTCACCATTTCCATTTACAACACTGAACACCCCATGTATACCAATTATTCCCTCAACTGCCACATTACTCACCTTTGCATTCAAATCACCCATCACTATGACCCGGTCTCGTGCATCAAAACCACTAACACGCTCATTCAGCTGCTCCCAAAACACTTGCCTCTCATGATCTTTCTTCTCATGCCCAGGTGCATATGCACCAATAATCACCCACCTCTCTCCATCAACTTTCAGTTTTACCCATATTAATCGAGAATTTACTTTCTTACACTCTATCACATACTCCCACAACTCCTGTTTCAGGAGTATTGCTACTCCTTCCCTTGCTCTTGTCCTCTCACTAACCCCTGACTTTACTCCCCAGACATTCCCAAACCACTCTTCCCCTTTACCCTTGAGCTTCGTTTCACTCAGAGCCAAAACATCCAGGTTCCTTTCCTCAAACATACTACCTATCTCTCCTTTTTTCACATCTTGGTTACATCCACACACATTAAGGCACCCCACTCTGAGCCTTCGAGGAGGATGAGCACTCCCCGCGTGACTCCTTCTTCTGTTTCCCATTTTAGAAAGTTAATACAAGGAGGGGAGGATTTCTGGCCCCCCGCTCCCGTCCCCCCTAGTCGCCCTCTACGACACGCGAGGAATACGTGGGAAGCACTCCCTCACTCCTATCCCCAGGGATAATATACATATATATATACATATACACATACACACACATACACATACATACGCACATATACACACACACACATACATATATATACATATGAGAAATGTAAGAAACAATTTAGAAAACTTGAAATGAATGAAAAAGAATGTCAAATAATGGTTCAACAAACTTATACCTCTGTAATTTGAGCACTCACTCTTATCCCCTTTGCCTTTGTACAATGGCACTATGCACGCATTCCGCCAATCCTCTGGCACCTCACCATGAGTCATACATACATTAAATAACCTTACCAACCAGTCAACAATACAGTCACCCCCTTTTTTAATAGATTCCACTGCGATACCATCCAAACCTGCTGCCTTGCCGGCTTTCATCTTCCGCAAAGCTTTTACTACCTCTTCTCTGTTTACCAAATCATTTTCCCTAACCCTCTAATTTTGCACACCACCTCGACCAAAACAGCCCTATATCTGCCACTCTATCATCAAACACATTCAACAAACCTTCAAAATACTCACTCATCTCCTTCTCACATCACCACTACTTGTTATCACCTCCCCATTAGCGCCCTTCACTGAAGTTCCCATTTGCTCCCTTGTCTTACGCACTTTATTTACCTCCTTCCAGAACATCTTTTTATTCTCCCTAAAATTTAATGATACTCTCTCACCCCAACTCTCATTTGCCCTCTTTTCACCTCTTGCACCTTTCTCTTGACCTCCTGTCTCTTTCTGTTATACATCTCCCACTCAATTGCATTTTTTCCCTGCAAAAATCGTCCAAATGCCTCTCTCTTCTCTTTCACTAATAATCTTACTTCTTCATCCCACCACTCACTACCCTTTCTAATCAACCCACCTCCCACACTTCTCATGCCACAAGCATCTTTTGCGCAATCCATCACTGATTCCCTAAATACATCCCATTCCTCCCCCACTCCCCTTACTTCCATTGTTCTCACCGTTTTCCATTCTGTACTCAGTCTCTCCTGGTACTTCCTCACACAAGTCTCCTTCCCAAGCTCACTTACTCTCACCACCCTCTTCACCCCAACATTCACTCTTCTTTTCTGAAAACCCATACAAATCTTCACCTTAGCCTCCACAAGATAATGATCAGACATCTCTCCAGCTGCACCTCTCAGCACATTAACATCCAAAAGTCTCTCTTTCGCGCGCCTGTCAATTAACACGTAATCCAATAACGCTCTCTGGCCATCTCTCCTACTTACATACGTATACTTATGTATATCTCGCATTTTAAACCAGGTATTCCCAATCACCAGTCCTTTTTCAGCACATAAATCTACAAGCTCTTCACCATTTCCATTTACAACACTGAACACCCCATGTATACCACTTATTCCCTCAACTGCCACATTACTCACCTTTGCATTCAAGTCACCCATCACTATAACCCGGTCATGTGCATCAAAACCACTAACACACTCATTCAGCTGCTCACAAAACACTTGCCTCTCATGATCTTTCTTCTCATGCCCAGGTGCATATGCACCAATAATCACCCATCTCTCTCCATCAGCTTTCAGTTTTACCCATACTAATCGAGAATTTACTTTCTTACATTCTATCACATACTCCCACAACTCCTGTTTCAGGAGTAGTGCTACTCCTTCCCTTGCTCTTGTCCTCTCACTAACCCCCGATTTTACTCCCGGACATTCCCAAACCACTCTTCCCCTTTACCCTTGAGTTTCGTTTCACTCAGAGCCAAAACATCCAGGTTCCTTTCCTCAAACATACTACCTATCTCTCCTTTTTCACAGCTTGCTTACATCCACACACATTTAGACACCCCAGTCTGAGTCTACGAGGAGGATGAGCACTCCCCGCGAGACTTATTCTGTTTCCCATTTTTAGAATCTGGATCTGGAGAAGGCATATGATAGAGTTGATAGAGATGCTCTGTGGAAGGTATTAAGAATATATGGTGTGGGGGGCAAGTTGTTAGAAGCAGTGAAAAGTTTTTATCGAGGAGGTAAGGCACGTGTAGGAAGAGAGGAAAGTGATTGGTTCTCATTGAATGTATGTTTGCGGCAGGGGTGTGTGATGTTTCCTTGAATGTTTAATTTGTTTATGGATGGGGTTGTTAGGGAGGTGAATGCAAGAGTTTTGGAAAGAGGGGCAAGTATGAAGTCTGTTGTGGATGAGAGAGCTTGGGAAGTGAGTCAGTTGTTGTTTGCTGATGATACAGCGCTGGTGGCTGATTCATGTGAGAAACTGCAGAAGCTGGTGACTGAGTTTGATAATGTGTGTGAAAGAAGAAAGTTAAGAGTGAATGTGAATAAAAGCAAGGTTATTAGGTACAGTAGGGTTGAGGGTCAAGTCAATTGGGAGGTAAGTTTGAATGGAGAAAAACTGGAGGAAGTAAAGTGTTTTAGATATCTGGGAGTGGATCTCGCAGCGGATGGAACTATGGGAGCGGAAGTGAATCATAGGGTGGGGGAGGGGGCGAAAATCCTGGGAGCCTTGAAGAATGTTTGGAAGTCGAGAACATTATCTCGGAAAGCAAAAATGGGTATGTTTGAAGGAATAGTGGTTCCAACAATGTTGTATGGTTGCGAGGCGTGGGCTATGGATAGAGTTGTGTGCTGGAGGGTGGATGTGCTGGAAATGAGATGTTTTAGGACAATTTGTGGTGTGAGGTGGTTTGATCGAGTAAGTAATGTAAGGAAAGAGAGATGTGTGGAAATAAAAAGAGCGTGGTTGAGAGAAGCAGAAGAGGGTGTTTTGAAATGGTTTGGGCACATGGAGAGAATGAGTGAGGAAAGATTGACCAAGAGGATATATGTGTCGGAGGTGAAGGGAACGGGGAGAAGTGGGAGACCAAATTGGAGGTGGAAGATGTAGTGAAAAAGATTTTGAGTGATCGGGGCATGAACATGCAAGAGGATGAAAGGCGGGCAAGGAATAGAGTGAATTGGATCGATGTGGTATACCTGGGTTGACATGCTGTCAGTGGATTGAATCAGGCATGTGAAGCGTCTGGGGTAAACCATGGAAAGTTGTGTGGGGCCTGGATGTGGAAAGGGAGCTGTGGTTTCGGGCATTATTGCATGACAGCTAGAGACAGAGTGTGAACGAATGGGGCCTTTGTTATCTTTTCCTAGCGCTACCTCGCACACATGAGGGGGGAGGGGGATGCTATTCCATGTGTGGCGAGGTGGCGATGGGAATGAATAAAGGCAGACAGTGTGAATTGTGTACATGGGTATATATGTATGTGTCAGTGTGTGTATATATAAGTGTACATTGAGATGTATAGGTATGTATATTTGCGTGTGTGGACGTGTATGTATATCCATGTGTATGGGGGTGGGTTGGGCCATTTCTTTCGTCTGTTTCCTTGCGCTACCTCGCAAACGCGGGAGACAGCGACACAGCAAAATAAATAAATATAAATATAAAATATATATATATATATATATATATATATATATATATATATATATATATATATATATATATATATATATGTATATATATATATATATATATATATATATATATATATATATATATATATATATATATATATATATATATACATTGGAAAGGATCACAATTTTGCGCGAGATCAAGTATATTCCTATGAGTCCACGGGGAAAATGAAACACGATAAGTTCCCAAGTGAACTTTCGTGAAATGATTACATAATCAAGGGAGACACAAGAGACAAATATAAGTCAGTTGATATACAACGAATAGATGTAGCTAGGACGCCATATGGTAAACATGCGATTGTCCAAGATAGACAATGAGCGTATCATAAACTTATCATTTTACAAATTTTATGAACAATAAAGTTATCTAATTTGTATAGACCATCACTAATATTAAGATTATAATTTTTTTGTATTTGATAATAGCAGATTCAATGATATTTCTCGTGGTAAAAGAGCTAGAGTTAATAACTGTGATGGCATTACTCCAGTGAATACAATGATCATAGTTTTTAACGCAATTAAACAAGGCATTTGATTCTTGTCCCGTTCTTACACTATATTCATGTTGCTCAAGTCTAACAGAAAGATCCTTACCAGCCTGTCCAACATAAAACTTATCACAACTTCTACATGGCACTTTTTAGATGCATCCAGGATAATTTTCTGGTGAATTCCTGATTAAGATATTCTTTATATTATCATTGTTGCTGAAGGCAACATTTTCATTAATGGATTTAAGCAACATGGGAGGCAAAATAAAACCATTATCAAAAGGGAGACTTAAAAGATTCTTGGTGTCAATGGGAGGTTTGGGCTGAACTCTATGAATTGATTTTTTTTGCTAACTAAGGGATTTATCAATGAAAGATCCAGGATGCTTTAACTTAGATCCAATAGAATATATCTTCTCAAACTCATCATCAATATACTCTGGACTGCAAATACGTAATGCCCTGAGGAACATAGACTGAAATGCTGTAATTTGACTTTGTCATGTTAGATGAGTAACGATGGATATATGAGCATCCATTGGTAGGTTTTCTGTATATGCTAAACTTAAACTTGTTTCCTTGCCTATGGATCATGCAATCTATAAATGGTAACATACCTTTATTTTCATTTTCTACAGTAAATTTGATGGTAGATACTAAATTGTTAAGTAAGGGAGAGAATATTTGTAAATTTTCATTTGTTGGCCAAACACAAAGAACATCATCTACATACCTAAACCAAGTTGCATTAGAAGGTAAGATATCCTTTAGTAATTTTGTTTAAAAAATTGCGTATAAAGATTACATAGTACAGGTGAAAGAGGGTTACCCATTTCTATACCTAATTTTTGAGCATAATTATTTCCATTGAATTGAAATGCACAGTCTTTTATACACAGTTTTATCAGTTCAGTGAAAACAGACTTTGAAACAGGCAAATGAATATTATCCAAGACATCAGATATATTCTAAAAGGTCATCAACTGGAACTTAATTGAAAAGTGAGGAAACATCAAAGCTAACTAGTTTGAAATCAAAATTAAAATTGATCTTGTTAAGCTTGTTGACTAAATCTACATTGTTCATGATATTAGAATTTGATACCTTATCCGCTAAAGGGCTTAATAAAGAAACTAACCATTTTGACAATTAATATGTGATGGAGCCTACTATAGGTATTGCTCACTTTGTGTTCTTAATCCAGTGATGCCAAGATCTGTCCTACCCCAGCGATTGTTGCAGCGGTTTGGTCGACCATTTGACCAATTCCAAAACATCATTATAAAGAAACACATTGAATTTAAGAAGATTGAAATGGAGGAGGCTTTTCGTAATGTCAAGAGAGAAGAAACGTGCCTTTCAAATGGCAATACGGACATAGTGGAAGAACCAGATGTTGGACTATTGCTATGATTGATTAAGGAATGAACGCAATAGGCTACAAATAAAACTTGATTATAAATTGGATCATCTTATTAAAAACAGCGACTGGACTAAGAACACAAACCCTTCTTTTTTGATAGAACTGTCTAATAAACAACTAGATAAGGATGCCTTGTGTGCATTAGGCTATGGATTAAGTTTTGTGTGCTCTAACAGGGAAGCCAGCTATGTTAATGTCACAAAGTCGTTTTGTAATTTAGAGAAACACAGTAATTTAACTAATGATGAAATCAATATCTGTAAGGGTTTAGTGCATGCCAGTTTGTCAAAATCAGTAGAACCTTATTGCCCTAAAAGATTTGTAAGAGCTATTAACACCTTAAAAAAGACAAGGATATACATATTACTAAAGCAGATAAGGCTAACACTGTTGTGATTTTAGACAAAAGTAGCTATTTATCTAAAATTAATGACATTCTAAATGATGACACAACATATTCTAAACTTAATAAAAATCCCCTAGAAGCAGTTAATTCCCATTTCAATAAAGAAATGAAGCTGTTGTTGAAAGGTAATGGTTCTTTTATCAAAATTTTGTCACGTTTGTCCCCTTCATTGCCATATATGTATGGACTTATCAAAACACATAAAAATTTTTTTCCAGCAAGATCTATAGTGAGTTCAGTGGGCTCCATCACATATTAATAGTCAAAATGCTTAGTTTCTTTATTAAGCCTTTTAGTGGGTAAGATATCAAATTCTAATCATGAACAATGTACATTTAGTCAACTAGCTTAACAGTATCAATGTTAATTTTGATTTCAAACTAGTTAGATTTGATGTTTCCTCTCTTTTCACAAAAGTTCCAGTTGATGAACTTTTAGAATATTTGTTTGAAGTTTTGGATGATATTCATTTACCTGTTTCAAAGTCTGTCTTCACTGAACTGATAAAATTGTGTATAAAAGACCGTATATCAGTTCAATGGAGATCATCATGCTCAAAAATTTCGTATGGCAATGGGGATGGAATTTTTTGAGACAAAATTACTAAAGGATATCTTACCTTCTAATACAATTTGGTTTCGGTATATAGATGATGTTCTTTGTGTTTGGCCAACAAATGAAAACCTACAAATATTTCTCCCTTTATTTACCTATTTAGTACCTTCTATCAAATTTACTGCAGTAAATGAAAATAATGGTATGTAACCATCTTTAGATTGCATGATCCATAGGCAAGGATACAAGTTTAAGTTTAGCATATACAAAAAGCCTACCGATGCATGCTCATATATCCATTATTACTCATCTCAACATGACAGACTAAAATTATCAGAATTTCAGTCTCTGTTCGTTAGGGCATTACGTATTTGCAGTCCAGAGTATATTGATGCTAAGTTTGAGAAGATATATTCTATTGGATCTAATTTAGAGTACCCTAGATCTTTCATTGATAAATCCCTTAAGTTAGCAAAGAAATCATTTAATAGAACTGAGCCCAAACCTCCCATCGACACCAAGAATCTTATAGTTCTCCCTTTTAATAACAATTTTACTTTGTTTCCCATGTTGCTCAAATCCTTTAATGCAAATATTGCCTTCAGCAACAATAATACTATAAAGAATGTCTTAATCAGGAATTCACCTGAAAATTCTCCTGGATGCATCTATAAAGTGCCTTGTAGAAATTGTTAAGTTTTATGTTGGACAGATTGGTAAGGATCTTTCTGTTAGACTTAAGCAACATAAATATGGTATAAGAACGGGACAAGAATCAAATGCCTTGTTTAATCACGTTAAAAACTATGATCATTGTATTGACCGGAGTAATGCCATCTCGGTTATTAACTTTGATTCTATCACCACGAGAAATATCATTCAATCCTCTATTATTAGACACACAAAGAATTATAATCTTAATATCAATGATGGTCTATACAAAGTAGATAACTATATATATATATATATATATATATATATATATATATATATATATATATATATATACATATATATATATATATTATGTATTTGTTTTACTTTGTCGCTGTCTTCCGCGTTAGCGAGGTAGCGTTACTAAACAGACGAAATAATTGCCAACACGCAAATATACATACCTATACATCTCAACGTAGACATATATATATACTCACACGGACATATACATATATAAACATGTACATATTTCATACTGTCTACCCTTATTAATTCCCATCGCCATCCCGCCACACATGAAATAACAACCACCTCCCCCAGCATATGCAAGAGGTAGCGCTAGGAAAAGAAAACAAAGGCTACATTCGTTCACACTCAGTCTCTAGCTGTCATGTATAATGCACCGAAACCACAGCTCCCTTTCCACATCCAGGCCCCACAGAACTTTCCATGGTTTACCCTAGACGCTTCACATGCCCTGGTTCAATCCATTGACAACACGTCGACCCCGGTATACCACATCGTTCCAATTCACTCTATTCCTTGCACATCTTTCTCCCTCCTGCATGTTCAGGCCTCGATCACTCAAAATTTTTTTCACTCCATATTTCCACCTCCAATTTGGTCTCCCACTTCTACTCGTTCCCTCCACCTCTAACACATACATCCTCTTTGTCAATCTTGACCAAACCATTTCAAAACACCCTCTTCTGCTCTCTCAACCACATTCTTCTTATTACCACACATCTCTCTTACCTTATTATTACTTACTCGAACAAACCACCTCACACCACATATTTTCCTCAAACATCTTATTTCCAGCACATCCACCCTCCTCCGCACAACTCTATCTATAGCCCACGCCTCACAACCATATAACATTGTTGGAACCACTATTCCTTCAAACATACCCACTTTTGCTTTCCAAGATAATGTTCTTGACTTCCACACATTCTTCAACGCTCCCAGAACTTTCGCCCCCTCCCCCACTTTTTGATTCACTTCCGCTTTCATGGTTCCATCCGCTGCCAGATCCACTCCTAGATATCTAGAACACTTCACTTCCTCCAGTTTCTCTCCATTCAAACTTACCTCCGAATTGACTTGTTCTTCAACCCTACTGTACTTAATAACCTTGCTCTTACTCACATTTGCTCTCAGCTTTCTTCTTTCACACGCTTTACCAAACTCCGTCACCAGCTTCTGCAGTTTCTCACATGAATCAGCCACCAGCGCTGTATCATCAGCGAACAACAACTGACTCACTTCCCAAGCTCTCTCATCCACAACAGACTGCATACTTGTCCCTCTTTCCAAAACTCTTGCATTCACCTCCCTAACAGCCCCATCCATTAACAAATAAAACAGCCATAGAGAAATGACACACCCCAGCCGCAAATCAACATTCACAGAGAACCAATCCTTTTCCTCTTTTCCTACACGTACACATGCCTTACATCCTCGATAAATACTTTTCACTGCTTCTAGCAACTTGCCTCCTACACCATATATTCTTATTACCTTCCACAAAGCATCTCTATCAATTCTATCATATGCCTTCTCCAGATACATAAATGCTACATACAAATCCATTTGCTTTTCTAAGTATTTCTCACATACATTCTTCAAAGCAAACACCTGATCCGCACATCCTCTACCACTTCAGAAACCACACTCTTCTCTCCCAATCTTATGCTTTGTACATGCCTTCTCCCTCTCAATCAATATCCTCCCATATAATTTACTAGGAATACTCAACAAACTTATACTTATGTAATTTGAGCACTCACTTTTATCCCCTTTGCCTTTGTACAATGGCACTATGCAAGCATTCCGCCAATCCTCAGGCACCTCACCATCAGTCAAATATACATTAAATAACCTTACCAACCAGTCAACAATACAGTCACTTTTTTGATGAATTCCACTGCAATACATTCCAAACCCGCTGCCTTGCCGGCTTTCATCTTCCGCAAAACTTTTACTACCTCTTCTCTGTTTACCAGACCACATTCCCTAGCCCTCCCACTTTGCACACCACCTCGACCAAAGCACCCTATCATCAAGCACATTCAACAAACCTTCAACATACTCACTCTATCTCCTTCTTACATCACCACTACTTGTTATTACCTTCCCATTAACCCCCTTCACTGAAGTTCCCATTTGTTCCCATGCCTTACGTACTTTATTTACCTCCTTCCAAAACATCTTTTTATTCTCCCTAAGATTTAATGATACTCTCTCACTCCAACTTTCATTTGTCCTCTTTTTCACTTCTTGCACCTTTCCTTTGACCTCCTGCCTCTATTTTATACATCTCCCAATCATTTGCATTATTTCCCTGCAAAAATCGTCCAAATGCCTCTCTCTTCTCTTTCTCTAATAATCTTACTTGTTCATCCCACCACTCACTACGCTTTCTAATCTGCCCACCTTCCACGCTTCTCATACCACAGCATCTTTGCGCAAGCTATCACTGCTTCTCTAAAAACATCCCATTCATCCCCTACTCCCCTTACGTCCCTTGTTCTCACCTTTTTCCATTCTGTACTCAGTCTCTCCTAGTACTTCCTCACACAAGTCTCCGTCCCATATATATATATATATATATATATATATATATATATATATATATATATATATATATATATATATATATATATATATATATATATATATATAAATATATATATATATATATATATATATATATATATATATATATATATATATATATATATATATATATATATATTTATATACTATCTTAAAAGATTTTGGTTAGGTTGGTGACTAAGCACAGGAGTTTTTGAGTTTTTTAACGTCTCTGTTTATGCAGAAGCCTTCTTCCAAGACAGTCAGTAACATAAAAAGGCACAAATATAGATGCCCACGTAGAAGAATCACTCCTCGCTGGACGCCACACCGTCTACCTTACCCCCAGTTCAGCCGTCTTCTCCAGTCCCTTGCTACGTACCCTCACAAGTGTGACCGTCATATTTGTGGCTGGTTCCGTCAACCGAAGAAAGCCCTCACGATTTTTGATCATTTCCTTTGTTTCCAAGGCTTTTCTTGCTTGCTTGCTTAGTCCCTCATTCATTGTTTTAGCCACATTGGTAGATGTACACACATACGTACATTCTATGATGACGTAATCAGCTGCACGTTCGCTGATCCTTTTCGCCATATCTATCTCTGTTTCCACATAGTATGTGGCCAGGCATCCGTCGCATGATATATCGTATACTACATTATCCCTGTTGATGCTTTTTCAGTATATTACTTATCTCCAACCCTGATGATGTAGCAGCACCTATTCCCATCCTCTGCGAGAATCTAACCTCATCTTTTTAACAATGAACAATAATTTTCATAGATTCATGAGCGTCGGACGTTTTTTTTATATGTCATTTTCATGAATTTCTTTTAAGTTGAATGGTCTAATTTAGCTCTATCCCTAGATCTGTTTACAAGTGAGAACGCTATACTGGGACTGATATTTTTCCCCTGTTATGTATATCCTTTCAGTCATCTCTTCCTTTTCTTCTATGTAATGCCATTATTTCTCTAAGCATACAATACTTTTCAAAATGATTGTTCATTTTCACAGTATCTGATAACTACATTGTCTCTTCCCTTATTCCGTTCACCCAGTTTTATCGTCTTCCGCATTCATTTCTTTCTTCGTTAAACATATTTTCTTTTGATTAACATCAAGACGTCAGGTATTTGTTTTGTGCCTTCTCATGATATATCTTTGACAAGCACTAGACACATGGTATAGATGATAACGGATTACCCATGGGTGAGGAGGATTCGAACCCGGTGCGTTATCATTTTCTGTTTGAATGATTTCTTTCCAGATTGTTACTTCCATCAAACTGTTTGTCTTCTATTAATAGTGAATAATAGGTTCATTTAGACTTACACAATCCGTTTTCTGCGTTAAGATGTTTTTCTTTTCTGGCTCGAGATTTAGACGACACTATCATCTATGATGCTGCCACTAAATGAGCTTCGATACATCTACTGTATTATCAGTGTAGATTACCATGCCACACTATGGTTGTTGGTCCTCACGTTCTCAGTACGTTGGGGAGATCAGGTGAAAGCTGCACGTGAGTGTGACACCAGCTAGACCTATCAACGCGATGATGTGCCGATCAAAAAAGGCCATAACCGTAAATCTAATGTGTTTTTGTCTCTTCTCGGCCTAAGATAAACTAGAGTTAGGCTGAATGATTCGCATATGATCATTACCTACTTTAGGTGTACCTTTCTCTTTTGCTCATTCTTTATTCTTCATTTTGCGTTTGTATAGTCTGCCATCTGTTAGTACTATTACATAAGAGCGAGAAGTGAAGTGTTGTCCACCCGATACAAGGGTGTGATGCAGATTCGTTGAAATATTTTAAAAGTTCCTCTCCTTCATTTTGTAAGACAGTTTCATGTGGTAAGTTTAACGAAATTTAGATACTACAAAACTGACTGATTCCAAAACCGGAATCTTGGCTGGAACTACCTTAAGTTCCAATTTCTTACGTCTACTTATGGTTTACTTTTTGATTTTCTCTGTGTAGGTATATCGTCGATCGCGCCGGTATAACACGTATCTTATAGGCGTGTACGTCTCATCACTTCCTAAACCGATAAGATTTTGATATAAGCTTTTCCATGTCGAAGGTATGTCGGGCCAATTTACATTTGCTTTTCGAAACAGGATTCGATTCAGCTTCGATCAGGCGTGTCTTCAGGGATTTCGTTCGCGCCTTTACACGGCGGCAGATTTCTGTCATATATCGCTTATATTTAGTAAACTTATCACGTAATCTAATCTCTAGACTCCAGGCCTTAGGTATAATTCCTTCTACACTGGGGGTATTACAACATGCGTAGATCACGAGTCTTTGTACATACATTTATTCCACTGGTTTGGTTAGGTTAGGTTAGGTTAGGTATGAATCCTTGTACACTGGGGTATTATAGCATACGTAGATCACGTGTCTTTGTATATACAGTTTTTTCATTGGTTTGGCTAGGTTAGGTTAGGTTAGGTTTGGTATGAATCCTTGTACACTGGGGTATCATAACACGCGCAGATCACGTGTTTTTTTATATACATTTTTTCCACTGGTTTGTACCTCTCATTTAGTCTTGCTTTCGTGCCTGACATTGTCTGACATCTCATGGTCACAGGTGGTTCCACGATTCATATCATTGATATTATCATCCCTTGTCCTGGTTGGGTAAGAGTTATATGTGAATTGTTCTACTGTCAAATGATCTCTTTACATCTTCAGATCACCTACTTCTTGCTTCATTCATCCTCCATCTCTGGTCACCATTTCATTCTTACATACATCTATGTTCCCGTGCATCAGAATCGATTCTGCAACTTAAGTTTATTGTTTCTATGTCTATATGCCTTTGTTCTAACTGGAAATAAAGTTGACAATCCTCACGCAAATATAGAAATGTGCAGCAATCCATCTAAGGCCTGCCTCGATAATTGTCTTTCGTAATGGGAGTATATTTAGGGTGTCTGTATATGAATCTGCGTCGTTCACAACAGTGTCTTGTTACGAAGCTTCCTGGCTGATACCAAATTTTGCAATGGGTTGAGAGTTTATATCTACATTTATTGTTCTTTTTACATCATTCTCAGTGATAGCTCCAGGATCTTCAATTTCTTATTTTCTTATATATATTTATCATTTCTATTTTCTTCTATCATATTATTGTTATTTCTTTCGTCGTCTTCTTATCTGTTTGGTCTCAAATTCTTGATAATTATTTGCCTCTTTCACTATCACCCGCGACACTTTCCTCATTATCTGCAATTAATTTATTGACCATAACTGTCTTTATCGACTGTTATCACATCTTCCATATAACCCTCCCCCACCACGTCGTGCAAGTAAACATCACAAATAAAGATGTCCTTCAACTTGAAGCCTTGCATGCCTTACACCATATACATTATATATCATATAAGACTTTACATTTATATTTGCCGTTTACCAGATACCGTTGTCACTGGTTTGCAAAAAATGAGATATCGCAAAATCTATCTCTGTTATCTAGCACGATATCCGCTGTAGGATTTTGCAAATATTAGAATCATATTCAGGTATACGGACAAAAAAATATTTAATTCACTACTCACTTCTCACATAACGCCATAACTAGATATCCTTCCAAAATTTGGTTTCAGCAAGTAACGAAGGACAAAGAACTAATAGAGAAGATCCACTGGAGAGCATCAAAGGTGGCGCAGGAAATAAAAGAAGTGGGTTACAGAGGAAGGTTAGAGGCCATGAAATTGCTGGCGTGAGGATAAACTAGACTCAGGAAATGAACGACGAATGGAAGATATTTAGGGGAGCAGTGCTGACATGTGTGAAGAAGTGCTTGACATGCGGATGGTGGAATGTGGGCGAAGTGTAGCTAGTGGTGAGATGAAAAAAAAATAGTTGTTTCTTGTCAGAAAAAAGAGAGGCATTTAAGCTTTATCTGCAGGAAATGTGTTCGAGTGACTAGGAGATGTACAAGAGCATACGACAGGAAGTCAAGAAGAAAGACCAGGGGCTGAAAAGGATGGTAAATAAGAGTGGGATTGAGAAAGCATCGACAAATGTTTTCCGATGGAGGCTAATCTCGTGAGAAGAAAAGAACAAATGAGAAGAGATAAAGAAGTGATAATAGGCATAGAGGAGGGGAAAGAGCAAGTATCTTGGAGGATTACTATGTTTGTAACATTTTAAGTTTGTAAATGGTGTCATTTGACCTCATTTCTATATCATGGCCGCGACACCGGAAGTGACAGGTGTGATTATGCTAATTTGGACGGTGACTGGAAGTGACAGATGTGCAAACTCCGGTAGTTGTATCAGTGCAATAGGGGTTACCTCAACTGTATGATTACAGCCGTCGCTGCCAGTGAGGTTACGTGGCATAAAATGATCATTACTCCTCTGTAAGAGTCATTGATATATTTACTGTAAACACTGTAACTGGTGGATATAGGACTTAGTTCTGATATAGTCTTTAGATTTCTTATTCATCTCAGCTTATAACTATGAATCTACCTTCATATTCATATATTCACACGTTTTTTGTAGAGAATACTTTTTTTTTAACTTTGGAAGCTCCAATCGAGACAAAAGCCCAAATGAAGGCCGGGTCTTAATTGAAATTTGAAGTTTATGAAAGGGATGAATAAAAGGCAAAATATTTTACGAGTTTTTAGGAAGTGGATAATTTGTCTTTCAAAATGTGCCAGGTCATATTCATTAGGAAAGACATAAGAAGGTAGAGAGTTCCAAAGCTTCGAGATATAGGGAAAAAAATAGTCATCAAAACGGTCCATCCTTGAGTTTCTGATGGCTGTACAATAATCATGTGACGCAGCAGCTTGCCGAGTATTGTTGTGGTCTAACTAAGTGGTGGGGGCAGACAAGCAGCCAGCTCTCGGGAGCAAAACTAAAGTAACACCTATACAAGAGGGAAAGTGAACCAACATTGCGGTTTGGGACATTTGATAAGTAGGACCTCTTTTGACTCAACTCTATCCAGTCAGCGTGTAGAGCTAGTACTCCGTAAAGAACAATGGTCAGTCACGATTCTTTTTTTTTTGTAAATTCTTAGGCTTAACGTAGAGCGTTTCGATTTTTTTGGTTATTGTTCATCCATATCCCGATATCCATGAACGCCATCAATGAGATACATTTTTGTCTTACCACAGGTAGACCGAAGCAATGGGATCTCATCAGGTGCCTTGGTTGCTGGTCCTCACCTTCTCATTGTGCTGGGGATGCCAAGTGGAAACTGTACATGAGTCTGACACCAGCAGGATCATTCACCATGACGATGCTTCATTCAAAAAGGCCATAACAGTAGCTCCTTATAATCCTTTGGTCTTATCAAGTCACAAAATATTGGAAAGAGCACAACACAGTTCTACTAGTAACCATAACACTGAGAACCGAGTCTCAGAAATTAAACTGTTGCATTCAGCAGCAGCAGCAGCAGGCAGCGAGGATGAAAACGCTAGACAAAGGGGCAGAAGAAAGCAGGAAAAGCATGTTAGAATTCTGAAACTACAGAAAACGAGAGAAGTTTTGGTGTCGACTGCAGATGAAGCTTCATCACTGGGTCAGATGTTGGTAACTGTGGTCATGGCAGAGCTCAGGGAATGTGCTCTGGTGGTGGCTTACGATGCTGGCTACAGTAGACACCCTGTACTGCAGCACCTACTTCTCCTGCACAACCCACGACAGGTGAGATGATTATCATGTTAACTATATTCAGTCACTTACGTTTCTAATCTGGTTTTAACGCAGTCACTGTACCTGTGACACATCTGAGATTTAACAAAGGTGATTTCCTACCATAAGATTTGCTTCATTAGATAAAGTGTGAATCAAATACCCTATCTTCATTTCCACTTTATTCTCGAAGTACAGGAGACGTTTCGAGCATACATACATGCCCATCTTCAAATTGCTTCAGAATGACACAAAATGATATAGAAAGAAGAAAAACATATGTTCAGATCTTGTGGTGTTACAGATGGGAACGGTAATGTAGGTAAAGTCTGGACCTAAGGACTGGAATATGTGCGTGGTATTGTGGTCAACAGTGGTCAATATCAGTGGGTCAGTTGGTGAGGGGACTGCTTTAGGTCTTTGCATATGGGGGAGTCACGCGTAGGTAGAAAGTGGGGTCATCTGGGGTGTACTTGATAATAACTGTAGGACCCTCGCTGTTCCCATCCCAAATGACACCACTCTCGACCACCACGCAACTCCTCCAGTTACAGAAGCAATTCCCCTCCCACACAACAAGTTGACCCACCTAGTTTGACCCCAACCCACAACTATCATGCACAAACTTCAAGGGAACATGGTTCCAGATCAGGGTATTACCTACGTTACCGTACCCATCTATAACACTACAAGATGTGGACCATTCTTGTTTTCTTTTTAATATAAATTGCATCGTATTATTTTTATATAGATTGCATTGTATTATTTCTATATAGATTGCATTGTATTATTTTTATATAGATTGCATTGTATTATTTTCAAGCAGTTTAACTGAAGATAGGAAGTGAGTGTGTCAGATGCACTCAGTTAATTTGTCACACTGCATGAAAAAAAAAAAGATATAGACAGAAGGGAGCGAGCACAGAGTCGAGAAGATGAATCCCGGACTTAGAAACAAATTCCATTAGAGTCGACTAAACGACTTAAATACAAATAGTTTAGAAAAAAGAGGGAAGAAAGGTGACCTAATACAGGTATTCAAAATCAACAAAGATTTTGATAATCTCGATCGAAGCAAATGTCACGCCATACCTCGAATGGGTTGAAGTACACCTTACTAAAAAAGGATCGTAAACATACGCAATGACTTATCAATTTAAATGGTTGAATGCTTAAGTTGTGAATCTAAGAAAAGACGCTTAAGATTTCTGTTCAACTCCACGACTGATGTTATTTGCGTTTCCTTATTCACATGAAGAATTTGCAGTTTTTCTTATGAAGCATTTGCATGCCTTTCTACTCTTACCATACCACACCGTGAGTTTCAGGCATCTTTCTTTGTCACAAGCAGCATCGAGAGGAGCCAGTGGTCTATTGCAGTTGAAATTCCTTTGGAGCTCAAGGGACTGGCGATGAGTGATGAAGATAAGCTTAAAAACCTCCCACATTTAAAAAAAAGCCTTGACAGAAGGACCCTTGAGTTTTTGAAACGAATAAGAGCCAGATTTACAAAAGGATACAGCATGTTGCGCATAGCATACGTCTGATGTCAAATATTGCACAAGGGGGTTAACTGTTGCCACCGAGAAACATGACTGGCTGTACATACTATATACGTCTCCGTCCACTACCCAGGTGGTGTACATCAACACAACAGAAGACCTGACCAGGATAATCTGGACATCGTCAATGTGTCGTGGTTACTTCTTCCTGCTGGACGATCCTGAACCATTGCTGACCTTCGTCAAGGACAATCAGGATACATGGGACTACGGTGGCAGGTATGAGGAAAAGATTAATATAATACAATCGTATATATGTTGTGAGTGGATGACAGGAGATAATGCCTGGCTCTTGGTTAAGAAGAAGAAATCTAAAGAATTCTTGCACTCACATACTATAGGCATACACGCAAATGTTACAAACAAACACACACACATACACATATATGCTATGAAATACACTAAATGTAAAAGAGACTTGCATACGCATAGAGGCACAATACTAAAAAAACAAAGCCACAAACACCTACAAACACACACTTCAGGTCACGTGATGCAAAAGGGGAACTCACAGGACCATGACATGGATGCCTTCTCTCATCTCTAAGCCGAGTGGATAAGTAATCAGCCTACCGTGTATTGGCACTGGGTTCGAATCGTCAAAGCCAGGTCATTAATCTTATAAATAAATATATATATATATATGCATATGCACCCGGGCATGAGAAGAAAGATCATGAGAGGCAAGTGTTTTGGGAGCAGCTGAATGAGTGTGTTAGTGGTTTTGATGCACGAGACCGGGTTATAGTGATGGGTGATTTGAATGCAAAGGTGAGTAATGTGGCAGTTGAGGGAATAATTGGTATACATGGGGTGTTCAGTGTTGTAAATGGAAATGGTGAAGAGCTTGTAGATTTATGTGCTGAAAAAGGACTGATGATTGGGAATACCTGGTTTAAAAAGCGCGATATACATAAGTATACTTATGTAAGTAGGAGAGATGGCCAGAGAGCGTTATTGGATTACGTGTTAATTGACAGGCGTGCGAAAGAGAGACTTTTGGATGTTAATGTGCTGAGAGGTGCAACTGGAGGGATGTCTGATCATTATCTTGTGGAGGCTAAGGTGAAGATTTGTATGGGTTTTCGGAAAAGAAGAGTGAATGTTGGGGTGAAGAGGGTGGTGAGAGTAAGTGAGCTTGGGAAGGGGACCTGTGTGAGGAAGTACCAGGAGAGACTGAGTACAGAATGGAAAAAGGTGAGAGCAATGGAAGTAAGAGGAGTGGGGGAGGAATGGGATGTATTTAGGGAATCAGTGATGGATTGCGCAAAAGATGCTTGTGGCATGAGAAGAGTGGGAGGTGGGTTGATTAGAAAGGGTAGTGAGTGGTGGGATGAAGAAGTAAGAGTATTAGTGAAAGAGAAGAGAGAGGCATTTGGACGATTTTTGCAGGGAAAAAATGCAATTGAGTGGGAGATGTATAAAAGAAAGAGACAGGAGGTCAAGAGAAAGGTGCAAGAGGTGAAAAAAAGGGCAAATGAGAGTTGGGGTGAGAGAGTATCATTAAATTTTAGGGAGAATAAAAAGATGTTCTGGAAGGAGGTAAATAAAGTGCGTAAGACAAGGGAGCAAATGGGAACTTCAGTGAAGGGCGCAAATGGGGAGGTGATAACAAGTAGTGGTGATGTGAGAAGGAGATGGAGTGAGTATTTTGAAGGTTTGTTGAATGTGTTTGATGATAGAGTGGCAGATATAGGGTGTTTTGGTCGAGGTGGTGTGCAAAGTGAGAGGGTTAGGGAAAATGATTTGTTAAACAGAGAAGAGGTAGTGAAAGCTTTGCGGATGATGAAAGCCGGCAAGGCAGCAGGTTTGGATGGTATTGCAGTGGAATTTATTAAAAAAGGGGTGACTGTATTGTTGACTGGTTGGTAAGGTTATTTAATGTATGTATGACTCATGGTGAGGTGCCAGAGGATTGGCGGAATGCGTGCATAGTGCCATTGTACAAAGGCAAAGGGGATAAGAGTGAGTGCTCAAATTACAGAGGTATAAGTTTGTTGAGTATTCCTGGTAAATTATATGGGAGGGTATTGATTGAGAGGGTGAAGGCATGTACAGAGCATCAGATTGGGGAGGAGCAGTGTGGTTTCAGAAGTGGTAGAGGATGTGTGGATCAGGTGTTTGCTTTGAAGAATGTATGTGAGAAATACTTAGAAAAGCAAATGGATTTGTATGTAGCATTTATGGATCTGGAGAAGGCATATGATAGAGTTAATAGAGATGCTCTGTGGAAGGTATTAAGAATATATGGTGTGGGAGGAAAGTTGTTAGAAGCAGTGAAAAGTTTTTATCGAGGATGTAAGGCATGTGTACGTGTAGGAAGAGAGGAAAGTGATTGGTTCTCAGTGAATGTAGGTTTGCGGCAGGGGTGTGTGATGTCTCCATGGTTGTTTAATTTGTTTATGGATGGGGTTGTTAGGGAGGTAAATGCAAGAGTTTTGGAAAGAGGGGCAAGTATGAAGTCGGTTCCGGATGAGAGAGCTTGGGAAGTGAGTCAGTTGTTGTTCGCTGATGATACAGCGCTGGTGGCTGATTCATGTGAGAAACTGCAGAAGCTGGTGACTGAGTTTGGTAAAGTGTGTGGAAGAAGAAAGTTAAGAGTAAATGTGAATAAGAGCAAGGTTATTAGGTACAGTAGGGTTGAGGGTCAAGTCAATTGGGAGGTGAGTTTGAGTGGAGAAAAACTGGAGGAAGTGAAGGGTTTTAGATATCTGGGAGTGGATCTGGCAGCGGATGGAACCATGGAAGCGGAAGTGGATCATAGGGTGGGGGAGGGGGCGAAAATTCTGGGGGCCTTGAAGAATGTGTGGAAGTCGAGAACATTATCTCGGAAAGCAAAAATGGGTATGTTTGAAGGAATAGTGGTTCCAACAATGTTGTATGGTTGCGAGGCGTGGGCTATGGATAGAGTTGTGCGCAGGAGGATGGATGTGCTGGAAATGAGATGTTTGAGGACAATGTGTGGTGTGAGGTGGTTTGATCGAGTGAGTAACGTAAGGGTAAGAGAGATGTGTGGAAATAAAAAGAGCGTGGTTGAGAGAGCAGAAGAGGGTGTTTTGAAGTGGTTTGGGCACATGGAGAGAATGAGTGAGGAAAGATTGACCAAGAGGATATATGTGTCGGAGGTGGAGGGAACGAGGAGAAGAGGGAGACCAAATTGGAGGTGGAAAGATGGAGTGAAAAAGATTTGTGTGATCGGGGCCTGAACATGCAGGAGGGTGAAAGGAGGGCAAGGAATAGAGTGAATTGCAGCGATGTGGTATACCGGGGTTGACGTGCTGTCAGTGGATTGAATCAAGGCATGTGAAGCGTCTGGGGTAAACCATGGAAAGCTGTGTAGGTATGTATATTTGCGTGTGTGGACGTATGTATATACATGTGTATGGGGGGGGGGGGGTTGGGCCATTTCTTTCGTCTGTTTCCTTGCGCTACCTCGCAAACGCGTGAGACAGCGACAAAGTATAATAAAAAAAAATAAATATAAATATATATATATATATATATATATATATATATATATATATATATATATATATATATATATATATATATATATATATATATTCTTTCATACTATTCGCCATTTCCCGCGATACCGAGGTAGCGTTAAGAACAGAGGACTGGGCCTTTGAGGAAATATCCTTACCTGGCACCCTTCTCTGTTCCCTCTTTTGGAAAATAAAAAAAAAGAAAACGAGAGGGAAGGATTTTTTAATTTTCCAAAAGAAGGAACAGAGAAGGGGGCCAGGTGAGGGTATTCCCTCAAAGGCCCAGTCCTCTGTTCTTAACGCTACCTCGCTATCGCGGGAAATGGCGAATAGTATGAAAAAAAAAAAAAAAAATATATATATATATATATATATATATATATATATATATATATATATATATATATATATATATATATATATTTATTTATTTATTTATTTATTATTTTGCTTTGTCGCTGTCTCCCGCGTTAGCGAGGTAGCGCAAGGAAACAGACGAAAGAATGGCCCAACCCGCCCACATACACATGTATATACATACATGTCCACCCATGCACAATATACATACATATACATCTCAATGTACACATATATATACACACACAGACATATACATATATACACATGTACATAATTCATACTGTCTGCCTTTATTTGTTCCCATCGTCACCTCGCCACACATGGAATAACAACCCCCTCCCCCCTCATGTGTGTGAGGTAGCGCTAGGAAAAACACCAACGGCCCCATTCGTTCACACTCAGTCTCTAGCTGTTATGTAATAATGCACCGAAACCACAGCTCCCTTTCCACATCCAGGCCCCACACAACTTTGTATGCTTTACCCCAGACGCTTCACATGCCTTGGGTTCAATCCATTGACAGCAGGTCGACCCCGGTATACCACATCGTTCCAATTCACTCTATTTCTTGCACGCCTTTCACCCTCCTGCATGTTCAGGCCCCGATCACTCAAAATCCTTTTCACTCCATCTTTCCACCTCCAATTTGGTCTCCCACTTCTCCTCGTTCCCTCCACCTCTGACACATATATCCTCTTGGTCAATCTTTCTCCACTCATTCTCTCCATGTGACCAAACCATTTCAAAACACCCTCTTCTGCTCTCTCAACCACACTCTTTCTATTTCCACAAATCTCTCTCACCCTTACATTACTTACTCGATCAAACCACCTCACACCACATATTGTCCTCAAACATCTCATTTCCAGCACATCCACCCTCCTGCGCACAACTCTATCCATAGCCCACGCCTCGCAACCATACAACATTGCTGGAACCACTATTCCTTCAAACATAACCATCTTGGCTTTCCGAGATAACGTTCTCGACTTCCAAACATTCTTCAAGGCTCCCAGAATTTTCGCCCCCTCCCCCACCCTATGATTCACTTCCGCTTCCATGGTTCCATCCGCCGCCAGATCCACTCCCAGATATCTAAAACACTTCGCTTCCTCCAGCTTTTCTCCATTCAAACTTACCTCCCAATTGACTTCACCCTCATACTGTACCTAATAACCTTGCTCTTATTCACATTTACTCTTAACTTTCTTCTTTCACACACTTTACGATAATCAGTCAATAGCTTCTGCAGTTTCTCACATGAATCAGCCACCAGCGCTGTATCATCAGCGAACAACAACTGACTTACTTCCCAAGCTCTATCATCCACAACAGACTGCATACTTGCCACTCTTTCCAAAACTCTTGCATTCACCTCCCTAACAACCCCATCCATAAACAAATTAAACAACCATGGAGATATCAGAGACCCCTGCCGCAAACCTACATTCACTGAGAACCAATCACTTTCCTCTCTTCCTACACGTACACATGCCTTACATCCTCGATAAAAACTTTTCCCTGCTTCTAACAACTTGCCTCCCACACCATATATTCTTATGACCTTCCACAGAGCATCTCTATCAGCTCTATCACATGCCTTCTCCAGATCCATAAATGCTACATACAAATCCATTTGTTTTTCTAAGTATTTCTCGCATATATTCTTCAATGCAAACACCTGATCCACACATCCTCTACCACTTCTGAAACCACACTGCTCTTCCCCAGTCTGATGCTCTGTACATGCCTTCACCCTCTCAATCAATACCGTCCCATATAATTTACCAGGAATACTCAACAAACTTATACCTCTGTAATTTGAGCACTCACTCTTATCCCCTTTGCCTTTGTACAATGGCACTATGCAAGCATTCCGCCAATCCTCAGGCACCTCACCATGAATCATACATACATTAGATAACC